>NC_134896.1:5639930-5674930 GCF_041734735.1 Babylonia areolata | reverse complement strand
CAGTCTGTCTTTCCCAATTCCTCTCCGTATCTCAGTCTGTCTTTCCACCAATTCCTCTCCGTATCTCAGTCTGTTTTTCCACCAATTCCTCTCCGTATCTCAGTCTGTCTTTCCACCAGTTCCTCTCCGTGTCTCAGTCTGTCTTTCCACCAGATCCTCTCCGTATCTCAGTCTGTCTTTCCACCAATTCCTTTCCGTATCTCAGTCTGTCTTTCCACCAGTTCCTCTCCGTATCTCAGTCTGTCTTTCCTCCAGTTCCTCTCCGTATCTCAGTCTGTCTTTCCCCTAATTCCTCTCCGTATCTCAGTCTGTCTTTCCACCAGATCCTCTCCGTATCTCAGTCTGTCTTTCCACCAATTCCTTTCCGGATCTCAGTCTGTCTTTCCCAATTCCTCTCCGTGTCTCAGTCTGTCTTTCCACCAGTTCCTCTCCGTATCTCTGTCTGTCTTTCCACCAATTCCTCTCCGTATCTCAGTCTGTCTTTCCACCAATTCCTCTCCGTATCTCAGTCTGTCTTTCCACCAATTCCTCTCCGTATCTCAGTCTGTCTTTCCCCTAATTCCTCTCCGTATCTCAGTCTGTCTTTCCACCAGTTCCTCTCCGTATCTCAGTCTGTCTTTCCCCTAATTCCTCTCCGTATCTCAGTCTGTCTTTCCCAATTCCTCTCCGTATCTCAGTCTGTCTTTCCACCAATTCCTCTCCGTATCTCAGTCTGTCTTTCCACCAATTCCTCTCCGTACCTCAGTCTGTCTTTCCACCAATTCCTCTCCGTATCTCAGTCTGTCTTTCCACCAATTCCTCTCCGTATCTCAGTCTGTCTTTCCACCAATTCCTCTCCGTACCTCAGTCTGTCTTTCCACCAATTCCTCTCCGTATCTCAGTCTGTCTTTCCACCAATTCCTCTTCGTATCTCAGTCTGTCTTTCCCCTAATTCCTCTCCGTATCTCAGTCTGTCTTTCCACCAGTTCCTCTCCGTATCTCAGTCTGTCTTTCCACCAGTTCCTCTCCGTATCTCAGTCTGTCTTTCCACCAGTTCCTCTCCGTATCTCAGTCTGTCTTTCCACCAATTCCTCTCCGTATCTCAGTCTGTCTTTCCCCTAATTCCTCTCCGTATCTCAGTCTGTCTTTCCACCAGTTCCTCTCCGTATCTCAGTCTGTCTTTCCACCAGTTCCTCTCCGTATCTCAGTCTGTCTTTCCCCTAATTCCTCTCCGTATCTCAGTCTGTCTTTCCCAATTCCTCTCCGTATCTCAGTCTGTCTTTCCACCAATTCCTCTCCGTATCTCAGTCTGTCTTTCCACCAATTCCTCTCCGTACCTCAGTCTGTCTTTCCACCAATTCCTCTCCGTATCTCAGTCTGTCTTTCCACCAATTCCTCTCCGTACCTCAGTCTGTCTTTCCACCAATTCCTCTCCGTATCTCAGTCTGTCTTTCCACCAATTCCTCTCCGTATCTCAGTCTGTCTTTCCACCAATTCCTCTCCGTATCTCAGTCTGTCTTTCCCCTAATTCCTCTCCGTATCTCAGTCTGTCTTTCCCAGTCTCTCGGTACGCGGTACACTTGCTTAACCCTGTCCATTTTATGTTCCCCTGTTTAACCTTTCTCTTTATCTCGTCTACCTCTGCTGGCGACATTTAAGAGATTCCGTAAGAAGATGCCGTAAAGGCGAAGATTGGGTCGATTATAAAAGGCCAATAGCATCTTCTCGGACCTCGGAGTTTTTTTGTGCGTGTCGGAATCAGAATCGAACTAGCCATGCTCAGACAAGAAAGGCTGGCATGATGGGCATCGAGGTCTTTCAAGTCAGTGTAACAGATTCGTTTGCACTGTGTGTGTGTGTGTGTGTGTGTGTGTGTGTGTGTGTGTGTGCCTCTCTCTCTCTCTCTTTCTTTCTACCATATCTATATGTTTGTTCATGTGACTCTTTGTGTGTGTGTGTGTGTGTGTGTGTGTGTGTGTGTGTGTGTGTGTGTGTGTGTGTGTGTGTGTGTGTGTGTGTGTGTGTGTGTGTGTGTGTGTGTGTGTGTGTGTGTGTGTGTGAAAAATAATCAGGCACTGTTGTGTTCGTTTCTTAAAAGAAACGATAAAATCTCTCTCTCTCTCTCTCTCTCTCTCTCACATATTCAATCATCTTTTTAAAGTAGGCTCTCTCGTTCCTTCTTTCACCACCTTCTCTCTACCTCTCTCTCCTTCTCTCTCTTTTTTTTTCTTTGTGTATATAACATTCTTCAAAACATCCCAACAGGAAAGCACTGGACATAACAACAAATCATAAAAAAATATAGCGTAACAATTTTACTACTATAATCCCAGGACAGATTTAGGAGGTGGGGGGGGGGGGGGGGGGCTTATTTCGTTTTGCTGCGTTTACAATTTTTCTTGTTTGGTTTGAGGAGGGGGGGGGAGGGATGGAGGGTAAGCCGGGATGGAGATGAAAGCGAAGATGGTGAACAGACTAATATGCATCCCTATTAATGTGACATCTCTCTCCGTCTGTCGGTGTGTTTGCCTGTCTGTTTGTGTCTGTGTCTCTCTATCTCCCCCCGACCCCCCCCCACCAACCCCCTTTAATTGAATCAACATTACATAAAGCGAGATGAGCAAACAAAGCTGTGTTTCTACAAGAACAAACATGTCAACCCCATAGGTTTTCGTAAATACTCTCCTGCTGTGTGGCAAGCAGCAACAACAACAACAGCACCACCACGAAACCAAGCCAAACAACAACAACAACCAAACTAAAGTCTGTCAGTAATTACGAACCTCAACAAAGCCTCGTGAAGACGACCGAAGCAAACATAAAACCCCGGCGCCCAGTTTTTTCAATCCAGCCGCAAAGAATCGCCCACCCTTTTAACTGACAATGGCCCTTGCTAGACCTCTGGCCATGAGGAAGAAAAGATGGCAGGCATAAAAAGACCGTATACAGACAAAAGGACATCGACAATCTGATCATCCAGCCTCCCCCTCCCAACTCCTACCCCCCCACCCCCTTTAATCCCCCACCCTTCCCCTCCTTTCTTATGTGAACTCTATTAGCATTAACGATCATCTACTTCCCGTTAGCAACAAACGAAGCACGGAGCTTACCCGGACAGCATAAAAGGACAAAGAGTTCGCGGAGGTAAATACCGACACACGCACACACGCACGTACAGGCAGACAGACAGGTAAACACACATGCGCACAAGTACACACACACACACACACAGATAGAGAGAGAGAGAGAGAGGGGGGGGGGGTGCGAGTGCGCGGAAGGACTAACATACTGCAAAAGGTGACATCAGAAATCGAAGACAGAGCGAGAAGGGATGATATGAGAGACAGGGTGTATGAATGCGTGTGGTGGTGGGGTTGAGGGGTGGGGATGGGGGTGGGGGCCGGCAAAAGGGGAAGGAGATGAATGAGAGAAAGATAGAGGGGGTGGTGATAGACAATGGGAGGAGAGGGAGAGACAGAGAGAGAGAGAGAGAGAGAGAGAGAGAGAGAGACAGAGACAGAGACAGAGACAGAGAGAGAGGATGGTGGCAACAAAATGTGTGCCTTTTTTTTCTATTAATTTTTTTTATGTACTTTGTTCAGTAGCGATGTAACTAGCTGCGTGCAAAAAGTAATTCCATCGTAAGATTTCCAGCATCGCTTGCAAACTCTGTGGAAACACGCAGTTCCTTGTATTAGAGGTCTTGGCACCATGACTATGCTGTGTGATCAAGGTAGAGAACCCGCTGGATGGCTGCAGCTATTGTACTGCCGGTGTCGTGTTGTATTGCATTGTATCGTATTCCTGTTGTACGGTACTGTGTTGTATTGTGTTGTGTTGTACTGTGTTGTATTGTGGTGTATTATGTTTTGTCATCACGACAGAGTTCTTTCTGTGAAAACTGGGCTGCTCCGCCTGGGAAAAGCGCGTCGCTGCAAAGGTGGTTTTTTTTTGTTTTTTTTTTGTTGTTGTTTTTTTACTTTTCTGTCTGTACGTGTACTTGGTTTTATTTGTTTGTTTTCTGTCTGTAAGTGGATTTGTTTCATGATCGAAGTGGATGTTTCTACAGAAATCTGCCAAGGGCGATCCTTTTGTTGCCGTGATTTCTTTTACGTACCCCCAAAGTGCCTGCTGCACATGGGACCTCGGATTATCAATCTCATCCGAATGACTAGCACCCAGACCACCACTCTAAGGTCTAGAGGAAAGAGTTGGAGGACTGCAAGTCCCGGTCAGTATAAAGGACACGAACCACGAACCATTGGACAGTCGTCTCCTTAATCAATCGCGTTACCACTAGGCCAGGGCTCCTCAAAGCCCTCACCAACCCTCAAATGCTAAACCCCACAAGAGACACACATACACATGGGCACACACAAACGTCAGGAAAAAAAAAAAGGTTTCCTGTGTCAAGAACCACTGAGACACAAGCTAACGAAGGTCTATACAAAGGCCGGTAAGAAAACGGAAGCTCTTTGCCAAACATGGACAAGAGGCTCCCGAGAAAACAGAACAACAACACATCGAGGCGTGCAGATATGTTGAACACACCAACAAAACTGTTACGCGACAATGCGCGTCTGATTGAAAATACAAGGGAGGGAGGGAGTGAGTGGTGGAAGACCCCCCCCCACCCCCCCCCCCCCCACAGTCTGAAAGACAGACTCACGCTGGCATGGTCGCCACACAAAAAATGTCTAAATGTCCGGATTCCGTCAGTGGAAGTATGGGGACCAAGGAGTGTCAAACAGCACTAATGGGTGGTTTGTCTGGACATCTCTGTCAGAGTTAATGGACGTAAGGGGAAACAAAATAAATGACGGGTTTCTTTTTACGGCGCCTGTAGACAAAACTGACTTCGTTCATGTTACTTACTGATGCTTTTTTTTTATGTTGGTTTTGATTTTGTGCTCTGTGTGTGTGTGTGTGTGTGTGTGTGTGTGTGTGTGTGTGTGTGTGTGTGTGTGTGTGTGTGTGTGTGTGCGTGCGTGCGTGCCGGCGTGTGCGTGAGTTTTTGATGCTTGTTCCTCTTACTGTCAACAATAATTACACTCAAACGCGCGCGCACTCAAAAGCTCTCTCTCTCTCTCTCTCCCTCCCTCGAAAATCATCATTCGGAATCCCCCCCACCACCCTAAAAACATTGAGAGACAGACAGAGAGAGAAATACACAGAGAAAGAAGAGAGAGAGAGAGAGAGGAGAGAAAGAGAGAGGTGATGAAGAGAGAGAAGAGAGGGAGAGAGGTATTGATAGAGAGGGAGAGACAGACAGAGAGAGACACACACACAAACACAGAGACAGTGTGAACTCAGAACTCAAAACAAAAGAGAGAGAAAGAGAAAGCAAGAGAGAGGACCAGGGGAGGAAGAGACATAGACAGACAGACAGACAGAGAGAGAGACAGAGAGAGAGAGACAGACAGAGACACACAGACAGACAGAGACACACAGAGAGACCGACCGACAGACAGACAGAGAGAGACAGAAACAGAGACAGAGACACAGAGAGAGAGAAAGAGAGAGAGAGAGAGAGAGTGAGAAAGAATTCAAACCACCGCTGCGTTCTTCCTTCCAACCCTCCAATGCACGGTTCGCTGTCTACGCTACAAGTAGGACGGAAACAAACCTTCCCTTGCACATGCTCACAAAAAAGAAAAAAAAAGAAAAATGTCACGGTCACATTCACACGCTTCCGCCAGGCCGAAAGAAACCTCCACCACTCGTTACCCAGACTTGTTTAAAAACAAAAACAACACACACACACACACACACACACACACACACACACAGAGTGATGGCCTAGAGGTAACGCGTCCGTCTAGGAAGCGAGAGAATCTGAGCGCGCTGGTTCCGTCGCCGGAATCACCGCTAAGCCACCGATATTTTCTCCCCCTCCACTATACCTTGAGTGGTGGTCTGGACGCTAGTCATTCGGATGAGACGATAAACCGAAGTCCCGTGTGCAACATGCACTTAGCGCACTCTTTTAGAACGGTAATAACCGAAGAAAGTAATAGGTCACATCACGTTTGTCATTTAGCCTCAGGTTTCAAAGGTGTGCTGAAAGGTCCATCGCAAATATAAATGTCATTTAGTTTGCAGTTGACTGCGCGTGAAAAATGGTTTACATGTGGAAAGATGAGACACTCAAATGAACAACGCACGCAATAATCCCTAATCAAAATCAATGAGGCACTAAAAAGCAATTTCCTTTTGTTTTCAAGAACGCAAGAACGCAAGAATTTTATTGTATCGGCCATATGACCCGTTACAACAGATCGTGCGGACAATGACAGAGTCAACCTTTGTTATAGTAGACTATGAGCATTAACGACGTCGGTTTGCATAATAAATGTATCTTCCAAGGTCATGAAGGCAATGCTTGTCTTGCATCAAATGCTGAAACCTAGTCATCGACGGATAAAGCGTGTATTTTTTGGGAATATACTTCTGTCGTAAGTCATTCAGTTCTGTGCAGTGGAAAAGAAAATGCAGTTCCGTTTCTATAGCATTTTGGCAGAATGAACATGTGAGATCTTGCTCTGATACAGCAGTGTAACGTTCCTTTTGTTTTCATGAGATAGAGAGTAGAATGTTAGGGTTTTTTTGGGTTTTTTTGTTGTTTTATTTTTGGTTTTGTTTTGTTTCTTTTCTTCCCGTTTATATATATATATATATATAAACCCCTCTAGCCAGTTGAAACTGAAGAATCTTTTCTTACTCAACTCGTCACCGATAGCCTTTTCCGTCGTTCATTTTTACAGTTCAGAGAACAAAATGCTGTCATACGTCAATTTGTATTAACACGAAACAGATTTTTTCACTTCTCTATCAGAAAGGTTGACAAATCATTATCAAGAAGAATACTTTCTGTAAACTTTACGGACCGTCGGATAGTAAAAATCATTCCCACCACAAATCTTTACACACGTTTTCGTCCTGTCATGGGTCCCGTGCGTCACGGGTGGGCTGAGACCCACACACGTTTTTTGCTCTGATTACTCAAGTAATCTTGAAGCCACTTCCATTGAATTACGTGACTCTGTTTATAATGTATCCTACGACATACCAACTGAAAATTATTTTGTTTTTATCCATAAACAAAGAAATAGATATACAATAAATGTCCCAGTACGTCGTGGGTGTGTGCACACCCATACTCTCAAAGAGTAAATTTTGTGCGCCGTACGTCATGGGTGTGGAGCCACCCATACTTACAAAGAACGCCTTGCACGCCACACGTTGTTTGTGTGACGTCACTCGTGCCTGCTGGAGAGAGAGAGAGAGGGAGGGGAGGGGGGCAGGCGTTGGTATGAACGTGCTTCTGGCCCACCGTTCGGAATTGGCGTCACCGAGATCAGGTTATTAGCTTAATTCAGTTTTGTCTGTTGTGCATCAATCATATCCTTGTTCAAGTCTGCGGTTTTACTCTTAAGTTTAACTCATTTCAAAAGTGGATATTTATTGTACTATGTAAAATAACTGATTTAAATACATTTTGAATGATTTTTTCTTGAAAAAACAAACAAACCATCAGAACCGATTGGTACCGGCTATTTTTATGTAGTTGGATTTTTTTTTTTTTTTTTTTTTTTGAGAACTAAATATTACTTTATGTCTGAAATCCATTGACCTAAATCTAATTGATACCATTTTTCTTATTCGCATCAGTTGGAAACAAAGGAAACCCGCCTATGAAGAAGAAGAAGAAAAAAATCGCCAGGAATGCCGACATCTTGGTCAAGGGAAACAAAAGGGAACTGGTATGGTAGTAGCAGTGCAGCCGGCATCAGTTGAACTCCATACAGTAAACACACCGTGCTCATGTCTGTCATGGCACCATGCGATAAGGGAGGAGGGGAGGGGGGAGGGGAGGGGGGAAGGGAGGGGAAGGGCTAGAAAGAATCACACTTGTGTGGGCATTTTTTTTACTGTCCTTTCTGACAGCATACGGTATGGACGCGCGTGTGTGTGTATCTCTGTGTGTGTGTGTGTGTGTGTGTTGCCGGACCATGACAACATCCGTAAGCTCCAAAGGGCGGGAGTGAATCATTATTTGTTTGTTTATTCGTTGTTAAAAAGCGCGCTTGCTTTGTTTGTTGTTTTTAATTCAAAGCGTGCTAGATTTCATTGAAACAACTCAGAAATGACTCTCAATCAGTTCTAAGTAATATTCATAATGTTTGGCACAAGAGAGCTTCCATCAACATGAACAGAACAGATCACACCGAAACCCTCATTGTTATCTGTCGTGGGGATGGACGTAACGAGTGTGGCTTTTTTCTTTCTTCGATTTTGTCGTCAAATACATCGTCATTAGCATCACAACACCTTGGTGTCCGGGCGATATCATACCTAAGTTTCACCCCCCCGCCCCCCCACCCCCCACTTTTTTTCAGGATTTGAACATATCTCAGAATGACCTCTGGCTGGGGGGTTTCTGCGGCAGTCACACCCGACTAAAAGTTCAGCATTTATATATATATATATATATATATATATATATATATATATATATATATATAATGAAATGGAAAAGCCCATTTACGCAAAGCTCTCATATCCCTGCACTTGGTCAAAGACTTGAGTAAATACATGCATGCAACTGGAAACCGGACACGAAAATTTGCTGAAGAAAACGTCAAATTTGTTTCACGGACAGCTGATGTGGGTTACCCGGGCGACGGTACACCCACGACGTACGACAAGGTCTTCAGTGTTTCTTCAAAGAAACCAAGACTTACTGTACACCCACGATGTACGACAAGGTCTTCAGTGTTTCTTCAAAGAAACCAAGACTTACTGTACACCCACGACGTACGGCAAGGTCTTCAGTGTTTCTTCAAAGAAACCAAGACTTACTGTACACCCACGACGTACGACAAGGTCTTCAGTGTTTCTTCAAAGAAACCAAGACTTACTGTACGAAGAGGTATATCGGGACTTGTAAAGCCGAAGTTATAATTGGAAGATATCTTCCAGTGAACATAATTGTATGTTTGATAGCCCATCGTGTCCGACTATGTATGGCCACCAGAACAGCAGAGGCGGCGTCTGGTGTACTGACTATTGATCAGTAAGCCTAACAGCTGACAGGGTGTAGACTTCATCAAAACCGAAAGCGGCAAGCAAAAGGAGCACCCAACATCATTAATCCATGTACATCATTAAAGAGGAAGCTGTTGTCTTCCTGCAAACATTCTTGGTCAACGGAAAGAAATTCCCATGCCATTAAAACTTCGCAGACCATCAAACAGGGAGGTTTTCGTCCAGCAAACATCACAGGCCAACGAACAGAGAAGTTTGTTGTTAGTTAGTTAGTTTGAACACCACCACCCACCATCCCAACACACACACACACACACACACACACACACACACACACGTAATCCGTACACGTCATTATACTGCAAGTGTTCTTCCCTTCCAATAAAAACGCTTAGCAGACCACCGAAGCACAAGGTGTTTTTCCATACCATTTCTCTCTATCACTGACCAGGGAAGGGGAAAGTGGGATCTTTCTATCAGCACTCTCAAGTCTATGTGCCGTACATTATCTGTATCTTTCTGTCAGCACTCACAAGTCTATGTGCCGTACATTATCTGTATCTTTCTATCAGCACTCACAAGTCTATGTGCCGTAAATTATCTGTATCTTTCTATCAGCACTCACAAGTCTATGTGCCGTAAATTATCTGTATCTTTCTATCAGCACTCTCAAGTCTATGTGCCGTACATTATCTGTATCTTTCTATCAGCACTCACAAGTCTATGTGCCGTACATTATCTGTATCTTTCTATCAGCACTCACAAGTCTATGTGCCGTAAATTATCTGTATCTTTCTATCAGCACTCTCAAGTCTATGTGCCGTACATTATCTGTATCTTTCTATAAGCACTCACAAGTCTATGTGCCGTAAATTATCTGTATCTTTCTATAAGCACTCTCAAGTCTATGTGCCATAAATTATCTGTATCTTTCTATCAGCACTCACACGTCTATGTGCCTTAAATTATCTGTATCTTTCTATCAGCACTCTCAAGTCTATGTGCCGTAAATTATCTGTATCTTTCTATCAGCACTCACAAGTTCATGTGCCGTAAATTATCTGTATCTTTCTATCAGCACTCTCAAGTCTATGTGCCGTACATTATCTGTATCTTTCTATCAGCACTCTCAAGTCTATGTGCCGTAAATTATCTGTATCTTTCTATCAGCACTCACAAGTTCATGTGCCGTAAATTATCTGTATCTTTCTATCAGCACTCACAAGTCTATGTGCCGTAAATTATCTGTATCTTTCTATCAGCACTCACAAGTTCATGTGCCGTAAATTATCTGTATCTTTCTATCAGCACTCACAAGTCTATGTGCCGTACATTATCTGTATCTTTCTATCAGCACTCACAAGTCTTTGTGCCGTAAATTATTTGTATCTTTCTATCAGCACTCACAAGTCTATGTGCCGTAAATTATCTGTATTTTTCTATCAGCACTCACAAGTCTATGTGCCGTAAATTATCTGTATCTTTCTATCAGCACTCACAAGTCTATGTGCCGTAAATTATCTGTATCTTTCTATCAGCACTCACAAGTTCATGTGCCGTAAATTATCTGTATCTTTCTATCAGCACTCACAAGTTTATGTGCCGTAAATTATCTGTATCTTTCTATCAGCACTCACAAGTCTATGTGCCGTAAATTATCTGTATCTTTCTATCAGCACTCACAAGTTCATGTGCCGTAAATTATCTGTATCTTTCTATCAGCACTCACAAGTCTATGTGCCGTAAATTATCTGTATCTTTCTATCAGCACTCACAAGTTCATGTGCCGTAAGTTCTGTTGGTACAGCGTGCGCGTCTCGAAATAGCTGCTTTCTCACTTTCCTTCCGTCCTTTTTTTATTCCTTCTTTCCTTCCTTCCTTCTTTCTTTCTGTCAGTAAAACTCCAACGATCCACGCCATAGAATTCTGCGGGTCACAAAAGAAGATGCATTCCTTCCTTCCTTCCTTCCTTCTTTCTGCCAGTGATCTCCAACGATCCACGCCCACCAACTTTGAAAGGATTCAAGGGGAAATAGCGAGGGCAATGGGCAGATTCAGTTCGTTTCACGCGAATCTCGTGAACAGCAGTGAACTGAACCGAATACTGCGTTGGCAGAACTTAGTGTATATCCCACATGGCAAGAGGGTGGGATGGTTTTGTGTTGAGAGGAGGGGTGTGTAAGTGGGTGGATGGATGGATGGATGTGTGTGTGTGTGTGTGTGTGTGTGTGTGTGTGTGTGTGTGTGTGTGTGGTTAGGTGAGGGCGGGGATCTCGTATAGAGAATTTGTCACCACTTCTTACCTTATATCAAAATTTATATGAAGGAAACTATCATTAGTTGTTAACAAAGTAATTTATTTCATATTATGATACGCTTCGTTCTTGTTATAGATTTTTTTTGGTATTGTCTTGCAGTAAGATTTGATCCTTTTCAAATCATGCAGGTGTTTAAAAAAAACAAAAAAAGAAAGAACCTAGCTTCTTTGGAAAACCGCTTCAATGATTCACACCGCCTACCAACCCCGTGAGAGATAGATAACAGCATTTACTTTTACTCGTAATCAAACAACTAATCATCTCACAAAATATGATTTTTCTCGGTTGTAATTTTTTTCTTCTTAATTTCTGCCTGTAAAACTACCCGTGTTCCAACCACGGAAATGATACACAAACACACACACAGAGAATAATCTCTTAATTAATGAGGCAGTCGTGCTGATGCGAACCAGCTGACAGCGTAATGAAGAAAACGATTTTACATGCTATCAAAAACACGTGGTTTCAGTGGAAGTCTTAGCCAATTATGATTTTTTTCTTTTTTACTGAGAAAATCTGCTGGTAAACTCACCACCGTTCAAATAAAGGAAACATTTCAGACAAAGGCAACACTCATTTTGTGAAGAGACTGTCAACCATTTCATGTCTGATCCCACCTCCCTTCTGGCAATGTCTGCAAAGCGCACAGTGTCAATGGTCGTGTTTTCCTCAGATCGGATCTTGTTTTTTTCCTCCCTTCTTTAAACTTGTCCGTTAACGTATTCCCTTACGAGTTCCTTTACCATGACAACACAGAACCCTGCACGTGCAGTTTACAGTGATTCATTTTTCACTTTTACCCGGGGTAGCTCCACAGAATCCCATGACGGAAAAGTAATACAATTCACAGAAACAACCTCAAAAACCGTCTTTTTATCCTCCACCCCACACCCCACCCCTCGCCAGATGAATTTGTCCAGTCGAATTCATTATTATCCAGCTCAACACCCATAGGCAGGTTGTTGATATTTCACAGCTACACCAGCGAATCGTGTTGTGTGAATCTTTCCAGTTTAATGAAATCAACCGCATAAAAAACAAACAAACAACAAAATGCGCCAACAAATTGTGAGGTGTGGTTCACAGGAACGATGGCAGTTGACTGCAGTTTCAACCCGTCGATGCCCCGCAAGCCGACTTCAGTTGAACACTATGTATTTCATGCACTATGTATCACATGACACAGATGACATGACACCTTGTACAGACTGAGTCTCTGGCTCGGGTTCACGGTCTGTTTGAACGAGCACGTCACTGCACAGCACTTAGGAATGTCGCCGTTATCCTTCCCGTAGTCTCGTAGACCTTGGGGGCACCACACAATGGGCAACCAGCCTCCTCCATCCCTCGCGGTTGTCTGTCCCTCTGACTGCCTCACTCAGGGTAAGAGACTGGTCCACTGTGATATTATGTTGTCCTCCCATCTCCCCTTCTCTGTCAGCAGATCATCATGTGGTCCAACAGCTTGTGACCCTCCTACGGGCTTCGTCGTTTGTGATGTGGTCCCTGTATGTGATGCCAAGGATCTTCCGGAAGCATGTCATCTCTGTCGCCGTTATCTCTGCAACCCCCACCCGCCACCCCAGGCACCCCTCTTTGTTAGTACCTGCTCTAAGCACACGCTGGGATTGTTGATGGTATCAGACTCCCCCCCTCAGCATCGTGCTCAAGCATTGCTGATTCCACTCGTTTCACCTAAGGCAGGGTGGTGCTGTGTATCTTTCAGTCCAGACACACTAAACATAGTCTGACCATGTACTATGCGGTAATACCTGTCTTTAATATTGTCCAGGCAAACAACTGATGATCCCAGCATGTACTTCCCGGAAACACATGTCCTCAAGACCAGGCACAAGACTGATGATCTGACCACTTACCATGCACTAACACCCGTCTTCAAGTCCAGGCACAGAAATGATGGTCTGACCATATACTATCTGGTGACATGACACCTGTCGTATGGTCCAGGCACAGAAATGATGGTCTGATCATATGCTATCTGGTGACATGACACCTGTCGAATGGTCCAGGCACACGAAAAATCATCTAATAACATACAATCCGATGTTGCCTGTGTTTTCCGGTCCAGACACACGGAGAGTAATCCAAAGCAGCAGAACACCTGTCTTTTGTCGCTCCGGGCACACACGGACGGCAGTCTGACCCAACAATGATAACAGCGACACCGTTCGCACTTTTTACACAATACACCGGTTGGCACTATGAGGTGTCCGTCAGTCTTGGTCTGACTGATTGCCCTTCAGTTCCCTCCTGAAATCCCCAGCACAGCGTGTGGTGTGAACTGTTCAGGCCACCACAGGGGATGATCCTGATGATCCTGACCTTTACCACGTCTCAAGCTGAAGACCGTCTGGTTCTCACCAAAGTCTGACCGTCCCCTGCTGTGGAGCTACTGTTCTGAGCACAGCTGCTGTGTTTGGAGCACCAGCACGGCAGCCCGATGCTGCAATACATGTCCGGAGGTATGTATAACTGTACCACCTGGGTGAAGACCAAGGCGCTGGCACACAACCGACAGGCCTGGTGGAACCTGGTGAACAGTTCTTCTGTGCGGCGCCCCAGTGACTCTCCACAGAGGTGAAGGAAGAAGAAGCAGAATGAGGAGGAGGAGGAGGAAAACGTGTACCACTTTCTTAATCGCTGCATGTTCATAATGCGATGTCATTACTTTCCTCTGGACAACGGAAACGATTTCGTTTCTTTTCCTGCACTGCGAGTCGGGGGGGGGGGGGGGGGGGGGGGCGGGGGCGGGGGGTGAAGGAAGAGTGGGGTGGGGTGGGGTGGGGTGGGGTGGTGGGTTGTTAAAGAACTGAATGATTCCATTCAGCCACGAATACCAAGCAGCAGTCCTTTTGAAACCGTCTGGAGACATGGAGATGTCCATTACCGCCAGTTAGCCTCACCTCCAAAAACAGGCTTTCGGTCAAGAGACATTCTGGGATGCAGTGACAGAAAGAAGCGACTCTTCCGTGTCGAAACAAAAACTAAAAATGCACGCGTCAATGTACCGAACCATGAATGGGAGTTTTAGAATAAATTCGATGGATCCCAGTGAACCTCCTTCACGCAAAATTTGCTGATCCGCAGTTTGAAAACAAACCACTCTCGTATAGTGCACATATCCAATCACAACTAAAAACACACACACACACAAACAGCAACAACAAAAACCAAACAAATCATGACCAGATCCTCCACAAAGCCTGGCACATGATTGCAGTGCCTCAGATCCTCGCGAAAGAAGGTTCTTGTCGAGAAACCCTCCAGTGGCTGTGCCACAAAGCCCAGCACATGTTCATGCTCCGATACCCGGCACAGCCCCATTTCAGATCTCCGTGGCACTCAGATAGTTAAAGAGGTCGTCCCAGTTACCATATAGTCATAGACTAGTCTTGGGCCCCGAGGCCCGGCTGGTGGTGGACCCGTTCAGCGGCATGGCCTCCGTGGCGGGCTCCGCCTCTACGTGGGAGTGGACGCTGGCTGAGGACTTGAGGTTCTTCTCCTCCTTCATGCAGTGGTGCTCCAGGCCCAGGGCAGCGAAGCAGGCCCTGCGGATCTTGCGGTCCATGGCGCCATAGATGATGGGGTTGCAGCTGTTGGCCACGGCGTACAGCACGGTGATCACCACATAGAAGTCCGCCGAGAACTCCAGCTTGCGGTCGATGAAGCGGACCACCCCGTAAGGCAGGTAGCCCAGGATGATGAGGAGGAAGACCATGCCGAACATCTTGGTGATCTGGATCTCCCTCCGGAGCCACTCCCGCTTGCGGGTGGCCCTGAAGGCGGAGGAGGACTGGTGGACCTTGACGAAGATGGCCACGTAGCAGACGATGAGGATGAGGGAAGGCAGCATCATGAGCACCACGCTGACCAGCATCGTGTACAGCCCATGCTCCTTCCGCGCCAGGCAGCGCAGCAGCTTGGGCTGGTACTCAGACATCTCGCCCAGGTGGGGGGTGATGAGGAACAGCATGGGCACCACCCGGCAGAAGATGAGCACGAACAGCATGTAGGCCCTCTTGGAGATCTTCTTGTAGAAGCTGTTGAAGACGACCACGATGAGGCGGTGGATGGAGATGAGGCCGGTGTGCCAGAGCGAGGAGCCCATGAGCAGGACGGTGAAGTGCATCACCATCTCGCACACAGCCTCGCCCATAGACCAGCTCATCATGAAGTAGGACACCAGCACCAGCAGGTTGTTGACGCTCAGGTTGATGATGTCGTTGATGCACAGGCTGACCACGAACATGTTGGTGATGTTCTTGAGGTCCCGCTGGGTCAGCAGCACCACGGCCGTCAGGGTGTTGGCGAACACGCCCCACAGCAGCGCCAGCAGCATCACCACGGCCCCCACGTGCAGCGCCACCGGCGTGGGCCCAGAGTTGTAGGTGGTGTTGTAGCTGCTGGAGTTGAGGGCGCTGTCCCCGCCCATGCTGCCACCCTCCATCGTCACGTTGAGCGACACGTTGCCCACCTCCGTCACCACGTCGGCTGTGGCCACCTTCTGCGTGGCCAGGGAGTCCATGGCTGCCGCCTCGCTCCTCCCTCCTGCTGCACGACCACCGCCCTCCTGATGGTGATGGTGACTCTGAGACACGACAGCACCTTTAGCTTACTTTACACAAGCCCAAAAGTGTGTATGCGAATACGATAATTCCATCGTAGTCTTGTGAGGACAAAGCGTTTTAAATCACACTGAAGACTTGCCAATCTCTCCGCGACACAACACCTTCAGTTTACTTTACAGAAACCCCAAACTGTGTGTTTGTGTGTGTGTATGTGTGGTGTGTGTGTCTGTGCAATAATCCCATCGTAGTCTTGAAAGGGAAGTGTGCGTATTGAACCAATGAAGACTTGCCAATCTCTCCGCGACACAACGCTTTCACTGGGATGTGTAAGGTTTTTCTTTCACACGACAGAAGCCCATGCATGTGCGTTCTTGTGATGATAATTCCATGGTAGTCTTGACAAGTCTGGCTGAATCAAACTGAAGGTTTACCAATCTGAGGGGATGTCTGATGATAATTCCATGGTAGTATTGACAAGTCTGGCTGAATCAAACTGAAGGTTTACCAATCTGAAGGGATGTCTGATGACAAGTCCATGGTAGTCTTGACAAGTCTGGCTGAATCAAACTGAAGGTTTACCAATCTGAGGGGATGTCTCTTTTATCACACTGAAGATTTTCCCCAAAGTCTAAACCGTAAATTTTAACTGTATCCACAGTGGACGCAAAGCAAAAGTGTTCTTTATCACTTCCTTGCATTCCAGCTGATTTGTCTGGCACTAAATCCCACACACAGTTCTGTGCATTACTCCCGTTTTATACCTCATCACTCTGAGACATGACAGCATGTTTGACTAACTAATCGCAATATATGTGGCTGATACCTATTTATTTATCTATTTTGTTAAAAACCTAGTTTCTAGAAAGTTTGGTATTGTTTTTCCTTCTCTGTTCAAATACTCCACAAACTCATTCCAAATCAAGTCTGAGTACAGAAAACATCCAGCAGCCTGCTGTCATCAACAATTCCCCTCCATACGATCCGTGTAATGTTGTTAAAAGACATCTCAAGTTTTCCCGCACTTCCCACATGGTCCTTCTTCGTGATTCGAAAATCACATTGTTCGCGCAGACAGATACCAAGCTCTTCAAGCTTTATCTAAGTTAGTTCACATGTCTGCTATACTGGCTCACTCTGACCACGTAAAGTTTACTTAAGTGCACGACCATTTTGTTCTTTTTACAACACACAATCACTCTTTAGAAACGTTAGAGACCGTGTGGTTTAGCTTTCCATTTCGTCTCAAGTAGCATGGCTTGGTCACTGTCATGGAGCACAATGACACCTCCAATGAGCAAATGGATGATGTCATATGACGCTGTTCTCTGGAACATCAAGCGCTTTTTTTGGTTTTGGTTTTGTTTTTTCCTTCACGTTCAGCAGATGTGCTTTGGAGCAGTCACAGTTGATTGGTTTTCAGACCCAGACTGAGCTGTCTGGTCAAGCATCTGAAGCTGAGGACTGCTGATCTCTGCATTCATATACATTTTCCGATCCGAACAACTGTGCAGGCATGCAGCCAGATCTAATTTATCTCTCTGACCCTTCACAACAACTGCAGAGAATCAGAATATGATCATCAGAATCATTTAGTGTTCTTGGTAAACGTAGATTGGGTGAAATTTCCGAGAATTCTTTTCCGATAATACCCAACAGCTTTCCACAGGGGTCGAAAATGAGTCGTCTGTAAGAGTCCACCTGCTGTGCAAAAAACCAAACTCAGTACAAAATCCAAAGCTGAAAATTTTTTTTTCAATTTCCAGGCAGCCACTGAGGAATTTTTTGCTGACTGAAATAAACGAATTTTAAATTGTCCATCAAGATTTTAAATGCAGTCATTAATGATGAAGAAGAAGAAGATAAAAAGTATCCAAATCCTTTTCAAGTCTATCGCAGTCTCCACTGAAGTGCTCAAAGTTGACTTCTTTTTCTAAAGCATCCAAAACTGAACATGTTATTTTAAATAAATAAAAAAAGAAGAAAAAAAAGAAGAAGAAAGCTCTCGAAAGTGGAAAAACAAAAAAAATCCAGCAGCCAACGGCCTTGAAACTCACAATTCCTTTTCAGTCTCCAGAACACTTTCCCATGCTGAAGCAGTCAGAGGTCAACGATACACAGTGTCCACAAGATTCCCAACACCAGCTGCCGAGAAGCATCCACCCCGAACGGCAAACACTAGCACCCCCACTCTGTGTGTTCCCACACCGGCACTGAACCGTTCCTTCACACGTGTGAACCGGTCAGTCTGCAGCCTCGTCTTCCATCAATCACTCTCTCCCTCCATCTCCCTCCCTCTCTCTCCCTCCCTCTCTCTCTCACTCTCTCTGGTTTGAATGAAACCACTTTCGGCCTGTCAACGAATGGCAGCGCGCGGCCGTGGGCACGTGACGCTGTGACGTAGCCGCTGCTGGTTGGGTTGGGGGATACGAGTTGGTCGATGGCGGTGGTGGTGGTGGTGGTGTGTGGCGCGTTCTCTCCTCTCTCTGTCTCTCTCACTCACTTCCCCAGCACGCGCGCGCGGGTGTGTGTACCTGGCTGAAACCAGGGGGGATCTACAGCTGCTGATGCTGCTGCTTGATAAAGTTGATGCTGGTGATGAAGATGGTGGTGGTGGTGGTGATGGTACTGACCGCCTTCCTACGCCCACAGACCGATCCTCTCTCTGTGTCCAGAGAGCGGTGAGGGGATGGAAGGTGAAGGTGTTGGGGGTGGGGGGGGGGGGGGGGGGGGAGGTCGAGCTTGTCGTTTTCTGTTCCTGAGGATCTTGGGGCTCCGTCAGTCTTTCTGCAACGGAATGAAACAGCTGGAGTTAATTACACAACAGACTGACCGTGTGGAAATAGGAACACTGCCAGGTAATGAATGAGAGAAGGATGAAGATGAGTCAGTTGGGGCCGCAGTGTGCAACACACGGAAACGAATGATCACTTCACTTACATTGATTGATAGGGTGGAAACCAAAAAAAAACAAACAAAAAAACAAACAAAAAACAAAAAAACAGAGAATGAGCGAAGGGAGAGGAAGAAAGAGAAGAGAGGGTTTGGGCTGGTGGTGGTGGTGGTGGTGGTGTTGGTGGTGGTGGTGGAGTTGGGTGGTGGTGGAGTTGGGCTGGTGGTGGTGGTGTTGGGCTGGTGGTGGTGGTGGTGGTGGTGTTGGGCTGGTGGTGGTGGTAGTGGTGGTGGTGGAGTTGGGCTGGTGGTGGTGGTGGTGGAGTTGGGCTGGTGGTGGTGGTGGAGTTGGGTTGGTGGTGGGGGTGGGGGTGGAGTTGGACGGGGTGTGCAGATGGGGGTGGAGGGGAGAGGGAGTGAGGGTACTGGTCGGAGTGGGGATAAGGTATGGGTGGGTGGGTGGGGGAGGGGGTGAGGAGGGGCAGGGGTAGAGGGAGGGTACAGAGGTGTTGGTGGGGTCGGGGGGTGGGGCTTGGGGGGGGGGCGGGGTAGACGGAAAAATTGAGAGCTGTGAGGGGCAGGGAGGGGTGTGGAGGAGTGTGAGTGGCGGGGACGGGGGTGTGGGGGGGATCTGTGAGGGGCGGGGTGGGGGTTGTGGGGGAGCTGTGAGGGGCGGTGGAGTGGAGCGCGGGAGAAAAGAACAAAACATACCCGTGAACACAGCTCATATAATTAGCATGATCACAAGAACTCCACACTCCGTTCACGCACGCACTGCTTTCAATCCGACGTGAAGTCATTCACACTCAGACACTACCATCCCTTTCCAATTTCATTCCTCCGTGCGCGCGGGCGCACACACACACACACACACACACACACACACACACACGCGGAAAAGGACAGAAGATCAAATCGCTGGAAATTTAACAAGTGTCGCTGATTATTTCCGCTGATTATTTCCATTTTGTGTTGTCTTATATGTATTGCTTTTCGCAGTGGATCTCTCCAATTCCTGCAGAACACATTCACTGATCGCTGCATGAGAGCAAGTTTGCCACACTGTTTTTTTTTATCAGGAACACCGTCAGTGAGGCACGTTTTAATCAGTTCTCTCTGGTGTCTTTGTGGGCACTCGAAAGAGAGAGCGGGAGAGAGAGACAGAGAGAGAGAGAGAGAATCAGGCAGACAAACACACGGACAGAGAGAGACACACACACGCGCGCGCGCGCACACACACACACACACACACACACACACACAAACGCACGCGTTTTTGATGTGTTTTTAAACGTGTAATTAAGGTTTTAGTCACGGGCTACTTTTCCAATCAGACCGACAGACAAAAACAGACAGGGAGAGACAGACAGACAGACTTAAAGACAAACAGATACACATGTTCTGTCATCAACACACACACATCTCTCCTTCCATCCACCACCACCACCCCCCCTCCCACTCCCCCACTCTCCACATGTCTGTACACGTGCGGCAGTGCAAGCGTGAGAGTATTGTCAGCGTGTCTGATTATGCGCACGCATTTTTGAAAGTGTGCTTGTGCACGCCCTCACCACCCCACTCCCCCCCCCCCCCTCTCTCTCTATTTGTGTGTATTGTGATGTACGACGGTGTGACTCACAGTGTGTGTGTGTGTGTGTGTGTTTGTGTGTGTGTGTGTGTGTGTGTGTGTGTGTGTGTGTGCGCGCGCGCGGGCGCCTGTCTGTCTGTCTGTCTGTGTGTGCGTGACAATGAGAATGCGGAAGGCGCGCTCGTTCAAGCTTGTGCTTGCGTTTAGCTATCCGGTTTTGTTTTTTTTTTTTTTTTTGTGTTTTTTTAATCTCGCTCTCTTTCTCTGTCTGTCTGTCGGTCTGTCTATCCCTGTCTCTTTAATTCCAAAGGCTCGTGTAAGATTACTGTCTGCGTGCAAATAATTGGCTGCAACATAGCGAAACGCATTCCCAGTAATAAAAGAAGCATCTCAGTTTTTTAGGAAAGCCAGAAATATGAGCGTTTGCAATTGGTGTGGTAATATGGTGCAGTAAACACACAATTGGTGTAATATGGTGCAGTAAAACACACAATTGGTGTAATATGGTGCAGTAAACACACAAACAATTGGTGTAATATGGTGCAGTAAACACACAACTGGTGTAATATGGTGCAGTAAACACACAACTGGTGTAATATGGTGCAGTAAACACACAATTGGTGTAATATGGTGCAGTAAACACACAATTGGTGTAATATGGTGCAGTAAACACACAATTGGTGTAATATGGTGCAGTAAACACACAACTGGTGTAATATGGTGCAGTAAACATACAAACAACAACTGGTGTAATATGGTGCAGTAAACACACAACTGGTGTAATATGGTGCAGTAAACACACAACTGGTGTAATATGGTGCAGTAAACACACAATTGGTGTAATATGGTGCAGTAAACATACAAACAACAACTGGTGTAATATGGTGTAGTAAACATACAAACAACAATTGGTGTAATATGCTGTAGTAAACACACAAACAACAATCGTTGTAATATGTTGTAGTGAACACACAAACAACAATCGTTGTAATATGATGTTGTAGTGAACACACAAACAACAATCGTTGTAATATGTTGTAGTGAACACACAAACAACAATCGTTGTAATATGTTGTAGTGAACACACAAACAACAATCGTTGTAATATGTTGTAGTGGACATACAATCAACAATCGTTGTAATATGGTGCAGTAAACACACAAACAACAATCGTTGTAATATGGTGCAGTAAACACACAAACAACAATCGTTGTAATATGGTGCAGTAAACACACAAACAACAATCGTTGTAATATGGTGCAGTAAACACACAAACAACAATCGTTGTAATATGTTGTAGTGAACACACAAACAACAATCGTTGTAATATGTTGTAGTGAACACACAAACAACAATCGTTGTAATATGATGTTGTAGTGAACACACAAACAACAATCGTTGTAATATGTTGCAGTAAACATACAAACAACAATCGTTGTAATATGTTGTAGTGGACATACAATCAACAATCGTTGTAATATGTTGTAGTGAACACACAAACAACAATCGTTGTAATATGTTGTAGTGAACACACAAACAACAATCGTTGTAATATGTTGTAGTGAACATACAAACAACAATCGTTGTAATATGTTGTAGTGAACACACAAACAACAATCGTTGTAATATGTTGTAGTGAACACACAAACAACAAT
Organism: Babylonia areolata; assembly: GCF_041734735.1. Lineage (NCBI taxonomy): Eukaryota > Metazoa > Mollusca > Gastropoda > Neogastropoda > Buccinidae > Babylonia > Babylonia areolata. The sequence continues at coordinate 5,652,864 of NC_134896.1, read as the reverse complement.
CGTTGTAATATGTTGTAGTGACACACAAACAACAATCGTTGTAATATGTTGTAGTGAACATACAAACAACAATCGTTGTAATATGTTGTAGTGAACACACAAACAACAATCGTTGTAATATGTTGTAGTGGACATACAATCAACAATCGTTGTAATACGGTGCAGTTTAACACAAGCAACACGAAGAAACGCTAGCAGGGTGAACAGAAATTGACACACGAACCAAACTGTGGATGACACTTGGATCTATGCATACTCATTGCGTGGGGGTGGGGGGCATCACGAAAGACTATGTAATGAGGATTATGATCATAACAAACAGTAGCCTATATCCAACTGAACTGACGGCGCGCACATTTTCAATTCTTTCGCAGCCAAGTTTTGTTCGTTTTGCATTGATTTTTATATTTCACTGTAATTAAAGCAAATGCCTAGCGTAAAAATAGAAAATAAAAATGTTTTAGTTTGTAAATTCAGACATGATTCTTTCCTAAACGGGTATGAATGTTGTTCGCTGTTTCATTTTCCCTTTGTCAGTTGAGTTAGATAGATAGATAGATAGATACAGATTTTAATATAGATAGATAGATAGATAGATATAGATAAATAGATATAGATTTGAATATAGATAGATATATAGATAGATATAAATTTGAATATAGACAGATATATATATATATATAGATTTGAATATAGATAGATATAGATTTGAATATAGATAGATAGATAGATAGATAGATAGATATAGATTTGAATATATACAGATATATAGATAGATACAGATTTGAATATAGATAGATAGATAGGCAATAAAAACGAGTTTCAGGTCAGGCAACCAAGACAAAGCTAAAACAAAGTCGAGAAAAAACAAACATGAAAATTAAATAAAAGAAAATGTTTGATCAAACTACAGTTGTTTTTTTTCTTTCTTTTTTTTTTCTTTTAATAAACATCTCTTTGCAGACGACTTTTGATATGACAGTTTTTGCCCCAAGTTCACATGCATACTGTGACGTCAAACTCGAAGCACTGAGGCTCTGTATGGGTTGGGGAAAGGGGGTGGGGGGAGGGGGGGGAGAGGAAGAAAAAAAAAAGCTATCACAAAATGGGTCAGCTGTGCATTTCGGGATTGCCGCAGAGCACACAAACCTCCACTCATCAGTTGTGTACAAAAACAACAACAACAACAAACAAACAAACAAGAAAAAAACCACACAAAAACAGAACAAACATCAGTATCAAATGAAGTCATTTCTTGTTTTACTATCCTAATGAAATCATTTCTTATTTTACTATCCTAATGAAGTCATTTCTTATTTTACTATCCTAATACTTGGAACCTATCCAAACGAAAATGTCCACAACAGAACAAACGCCAGTATCAAATGAAGTCATTTCTTATTTTAGTAACCTAAATCTTGGGATCTATTTCAATGGAAATTTCCGCGGGCTTTGCTCTGCAGACACGTGAGAAATCAGTTGTAGCGTGCCATCCTCTCTAGAGAGTCGTGTTCGACTATGACCATCAGAACAGCAGAGGATGTAACTGCTATCTGAGCTGGAATTTGATTATCGCGGAGAGTGTCCTGCCCAAGTTACATCCCCACTCTCTCGGCCAAGAGGGGTTTAGGACAGTCGGCGTTGGGATGGTTCCCAAAGGCCAACTTGCCCCCCAAGGCTGCAGCACTAAGAGCCAGAGCAATTTATCCACTTAGTTTGAGAGTCATAGGCCTTCCGCAAATGACCAAGCTGTAAACGATTTCCCTTTGTAATGAAGAAACCACTGATATTATGGCTCTCACATTGCTGCTGGCCCAGCTGTAAAGTCTTCTCGATGATTACGCTTAGAAACGATGTGCAGAGACCGAACATGAACACGAACCGTCTCAGCAGGCCAAGAATGAATGAGCAATTGGAGACGGTTTTGTAGATCTCGCAAGACGGCTTCATATTACTGTAGTGACTAAATCTATATCAAATTTGAGAACAATAATTCTGCCCACAAGACGGCTTCATATTACTGTAGTGACTAAATCTATATCAAATTTGAGAACAATAATTCTGCCCACAATACGGCTCCATATTAGTGCAGTGACTAAATCGATATCAAATTTGAGAACAATAATTCTGCCCACAAGACGGCTCCATGTTACTGTAGTGACTAAATCTATATCAAATTTGAGAACAATAATTCTGCCCACAATACGGCTCCGTATTAGTGTAGTGACTAAATCTATATCAAATTTGAGAACAATAATTCTGCCCACAAGACGGCTCCGTATTAGTGCAGTGACTAAATCTGTATCAAATTTAAGAACAATAATTCTGCCCAACTGAGTCGAGAGCTAACAGAACAGGAGAAGAGGGCTCATAACATCTTTTCTAATGGTGATAACATCATTTCAACAGCACACGAAAGTTGCCATTAAAATTTTTGTCCGTGAGTTTAGGATAATGAAACAAGACATTACTACCATATTACCCCCACCAGTAAAGAACAAAAACAAAAAAAAGAAACACACAAAAAAACATGAATAAAGCAAAAATCAATTAAAAAAAACAACAACAACAAAAAACAAAAAAACGAGGAAAATATACATCGAGTTTTAAGCATGTACGTGTGTATGTATGTATGTATGTATGTATGCAAGAAACTAATTTGACTCTCCTTCTTTTTAAACCCCCCCCCCCCCCCCCCCCCCCCCCCCCCCCCGTTCCACTTTCACGGCATCACGGCAGTCCTTACGTCACATGTTGCAGAAACGACCGATCCTCTGTCTGCTCTTAGCTGCAGTCATCGCCAATGTTCTAATCAACTCCAGCGAGATCTAGCGACTGGCCGTCAGGTTGTTGGGGTTTTGTTGTTGCTCTCCACCTCTGTCTCTCTGTCTGTCTGTCTGTGGAATGGGTGGGCGGCATGAGAGCGTGTGAGTGTGGGGTGGGGAAGGGTTTGGGGGGTTACGATTTTATGTACAGGTTATGCACGTGAGGCTCTAAGTCTATGTGTATGCTTGCTTTTAAAAAAATATAAAAAAGAAAGAAAGAAAAAGTATGGGGGCAAAGTGAGGAAATGTGGGTTGGTGGTGTGAGGAAGGGAGGGAGGGAGGGAGGTGATGTGAGGAGGGAGGGAGGTGTGTGAGGAAGGGAGGGAGGGAGGGAGGTGATGTGAGGGAGGGAGGGAGGTGGTGTGAGGAAGGGAGGGAGGGAGGGAGGTGGTGTGAGGAAGGGAGGGAGGGAGGTGATGTGAGGGAGGGAGGGAGGGAGGGAGGTGATGTGAGGAAGGGAGGGAGGGAAGGAGGTGATGTGAGGAAGGGAGGGAGGTGATGTGAGGAAGGGAGGGAGGGAGGGAGGTGATGTGAGGGAGGGAGGGAGGTGATGTGAGGAAGGGAGGGAGGGAGGGAGGTGATGTGAGGGAGGGAGGGAGGTGATGTGAGGAAGGGAGGGAGGGAGGGAGGTGATGTGAGGGAGGGAGGGAGGTGATGTGAGGGAGGCAGGGAGGGAGGGGAGGTGAGGGAGGGAGGGAGGGGATGTGAGGAAGGGAGGGAGGGAGGAGGTGATGTGAGGGAGGGAGGGAGGTGATGTGAGGAAGGGAGGGAGGGAGGTGATGTGAGGGAGGGAGGGAGGTGATGTGAGGAAGGGAGGGAGGGAGGTGATGTGAGGAAGGGAGGGAGGTGATGTGAGGAAGGGAGGGAGGGAAGGAGGTGATGTGAGGAAGGGAGGGAGGTGATGTGAGGAAGGGAGGGAGGGAGGTGATGTGAGGAAGGGAGGGAGGTGATGTGAGGAAGGGAGGGAGGGAGGGAGGTGATGTGAGGAAGGGAGGGAGGGAGGTGATGTGAGGGAGGGAGGGAGGGAGGTGATGTGAGGGAGGGAGGGAGGTGATGTGAGGAAGGGAGGGAGGGAGGTGATGTGAGGGAGGGAGGGAGGTGATGTGAGGAAGGGAGGGAGGGAGGTGATGTGAGGGAGGGAGGGAGGGAGGTGATGTGAGGGAGGGAGGGAGGTGATGTGAGGAAGGGAGGGAGGGAAGGAGGTGATGTGAGGAAGGGAGGGAGGGAGGTGATGTGAGGAAGGGAGGGAGGTGATGTGAGGAAGGGAGGGAGGGAGGTGATGTGAGGAAGGGAGGGAGGTGATGTGAGGAAGGGAGGGAGGGAGGTGATGTGAGGAAGGGAGGGAGGTGATGTGAGGAAGGGAGGGAGGGAGGTGGAGGGAGGTGATGTGAGGGAGGGAGGCAGGTGACGTGAGGGAGGGAGGGAGGGAGGTGATGTGAGGAAGGGAGGGAGGTGACGTGAGGGAGGGAGGCAGGTGATGTGAGGGAGGGAGGGAGGGAGGTGATGTGAAGAAGGGAGGGAGGTGATGTGAGGGAGGGAGGGGAGAGGGAGGGCGGTGATGTGAGGGAGGTGATGTGAGAGAGGGAGGTGATGTAAGGGAGGGAGGGAGGGAGGTGATGTGAGGAAGGGAGGGAGGGAGGGAGGTGATGTGAGGGAGGGAGGGAGGGAGGTAATGTGAGGGAGGGAGGGAGGGAGGTGATGTGAGGGAGGGAGGGAGGGAGGGAGGGAGGTGATGTGAGGGAGGGAGGGAGGGAGGTGATGTGAGGGAGGGAGGGAGGGAGGGAGGTGATGTGAGGGAGGGAGGGAGGTGTGAGGAAGGGAGGGAGGGAGGGAGGTGATGTGAGGGAGGGAGGGAGGGAGGTGATGTGAGGAAGGGAGGGAGGGAGGGAGGGAGGAGGGGCACAGTATTAGATGGTTGTACGAGTCAGTTGTTAGACGAGTGAGCTGATAATCACTTGATTTTATCACGTAGTCAAACGCTCACCAATACTGGGTTTGTTCAAATGGGGAGGTAGTGTTTATTACTTTTATTCCTCTTGTCATTTCCATTTTGTGATCCGACACGTGTGTAACTGATGTTCAAATTTCCCGTTGACTGAATGACTTCCTCAGCTGGGAGCAATAGAAAAAAAAGAAGAAAAAAAGTGAAGCATCAAATGTCAACTCGCTCTGTGTCTCTCTCTGTCTCTGTAACCCCCACCCCACCCTTTCCCCGCCTCTCTCTCTCTCTCTCTCTCTCCTCTTCTTTGACTCACAACAGAAAGGTCGGGATCCTCGCTCAACCCCATCCTCTCATTTTCTTCATTGATTCATCATCATCATCCTCCCCCCCCGCCCCCCACGCCCACCCCCTCCCCCTCTTCCCGTCGTTCCCTCCCCAGACCCTTTCTTTCCCAATTAGCCCGGCACCGTCCATTAACGCTGCAGAAAAAAAAAGAAAAAAAAAGAAGAAAAAAGTGTCTGAGAGCCCTGTGTGAGAGACAGAACAATGACTATCAGCGTGATACGCTCCCCCCCCCCCCTCACCCCCACCCCCCACCACCCCTCGTCCCCCACCACCACCATACCACCACCCCTACCCAACCCATCCCAAGTCCCGCCTTCCTCGCCCCTTTCACATCACCCACCCCCCCCTCCCCCGACCCCCACCGACCCCATGCCCATCATCCTTACTCTGGCCCTCCTTGCCCTCCCCCCCCCTCCTCCTCCTCCCCGTTCCTCCCTGCCAGTTATCTCCCTTGCCCTGTGGCCATCACTTTCCAAGCCTGTTCGGAATCAAGAGTGATCCGTTCTCAGTTATTTGATGGACGCTTATGGAACTGAACTGCTTACAGTCCGGTTTTCGGAGCCGGGCATTGTCGCCCCAGCGTTTCTCTGGTTTGTCATCTTCTACTGAATTTTTCACTGGAGGAAGTTTTATGAAATCAAATGACCGTACCGAGTTAAAAAAAAGAAAAGAAAAAAAAAAAGAAAAAAAGAAAAAGTTAAAATAAGAGTAAATATAAATGCTGGAAGCAGAAATGTGTCGTTTCAAATCGTAAATGAAAACATTAACCGTCTAGCGCGCTCGTTGTGGTAAGACTCTGTCTCGCTCGATTTGATCAAAGCCACATATTTCGACCAAACTGACGTACAAACAGAGGAGACCTTCGTTGAGGCGATCTCAATGTTCGCCTTGTCTCCTGTGGGTTGAGAAAGGTTTGTCGGGTCGTCAACTTTCGCTGAATACATTACAGAAGATGACGTCAACGGCTTACGTCAAAGCCAACTTCAGCCAGGCAAAAGACCCACATAAAATTTCGCGGCCTCCGCTGTGAAACCTTTCCTTTCGAGCGAGTGACCGAAACCTTTGCCGAGTTTACCATTTTACCTTGGACAGATCACTACTGGGCTGAGGAAGCGTTTGGTAAGACCTCCATGTACCAGGTACAGTACTGGAGCAAAGTACTCCCTCGTCAGTCGGAAGCACTTTTTAAACAGATCGCCATCAAAAGCAAGCTCCTTTGATCGGGGGGTACCCGTTATGCCGCCGTCCCGCTATGCCGCCGACCCGTTATGCCGCCGTCCCGCTATGCCGCCGACCCGCTATGCCGCTATCCCGCTTTATTCCCTTTCGCTTTTCATCACATGCGCGTGAAAAGTGATATATGACAGTAGCAGTTTTCACAAATGACGTATATTATGATGTAAACACTGAATGACACTAAAACTCGCCATTTAGAGGCGGGCTCGTGCAAATGCAAACTAAATGATAAAAAATATGTATTCAGGACAAATGTAATACTTTCAATTTTCTACATTTTTAATGAGAAACAAAACCAATAACAAGCAAAAAGAAAAAAGTGTGCTAGAAACGAATTTTAAAGGAAAGTTTCTTGTACAGATCATTTCTCCACTAGTATCTATAGCCCAAAACAAGGAAATGGATTCGCGAATGCATACGTTTTGACCCAGTTGCGCCATTTGTGACGTTACTGTGACCCAAATGTCAAATAAAAAGGGAGATTATTAGTATGGCTTGCCCATCTTGTTTTGTCTTTTTTGTGACAAAAGACAATCGATAAACGGGTCGGCACAACGGGTCGGCGGCATAGCGGGACGGCGGCATAGCGGGTCGGCGGCACAACGATACGCTCCCCCTTGATCAGGTGTTTTGATGGACTGACTGATGCACAGAGCATCACACGTGACGGACACTGTCACCCTCTGTTCAGTGCATCACGTGCATCAAGGGCCACCACAAGGTGACGAACAGGAGCCAGTCTCTTTTTAATGGACCGAAAACAATTGTTTTTGATGGCACACACAGAGCAAGGGCTATCAGACCGTGACAAACAAAAACTGTCTATCTGTCTGTCTGTCTGTCTGTCTGTCTGCCCCTCTCTGTCTCTTTGAAATATACGCAACGCAGTAAAGATATTAAACAGGAACATGATGCTGATAATAAAATTAATATTGTAAACAGACCAAACAACCCACTAATCCACACGGTCCATTATTAGATTCCGTGCTGCTAACAGCCAGACGCAGTAATAAAAATTAAAAAAAAAAAATCCGATAACGGCTACAACAGCTTTCTATCGACTGACAACTCTTGACTGATGAACTGCACCGCCACCCCCCCCCCCCCCCCCCCCCTCCCCCCACACACACACCCCCCAGACGGGTGGTACCACGTGATTTGGCACCATCTGGTTTTGGCAGTCTGGATGCCAAGCTGCCGACAAACATCCCGTTCCAGACAGCCTGACCAGTAACATATGCACTTTACCCCAATATCCAAACCAGAAACTCATACTGTATGCGACGGACAAAAAGTTGTGTTATGAGCGCATCTTCAAGAAAGCAGCTTTCTGAGCAAGGTCCATTTTATTTCAATTGTAAGAGCAACTGTATGGACGTTTATTTATTTATTTTATTTATTAAGACATCTTGCTAGATAGCGCATATTCTTGAAGCTGTATACGTTTCCAGCTTTTTCATGAAATAAAAAAAAAAAAGCAATTCTGCGTAATTTCGGCTTCAGAAATGTAATGGACATATTTGGACCGTTTCGCTGGCAAACATCATATAATATAGACTTGGTGATGGAGCAGTTCTTTGGAAGACGAAATGAGAGGGGTTGAGATAAAGAAAGAAACAGACAATATATGATTTATTAATTTGGCGTAGAGACCAGCGAGAGACGGAGACAGAAGCCAAGACAGACTGAGGCACACAGAGAGACAGAGACAGAGAGAAAGAATCGATAACATTTAACAAACTGAAATTCCTCGATGGTATTTCTCTGCGAAGACTGCCTTGTTTCATGCCAATAGGCATGGAACCAGAAGCACAGGATGGTATTATAATTACAGATACAGCGAAATCCAGACATCGTTTTTACGGCTTCGTACCGAATTCCTTCACTGCCACTAGCGGACGATGGGGGGGGGGGGGAATGGGATAAAAAAAAGAAAAAAAAGAAGAAATGTTAAAAAGGTGAACACAGAGTGAATATGCTGAATGAATCGGCGTGGAGAGGGGGGGGGGGATGGATGATAAGATGACGCAGCAAAATGACAACTTCATAGTCCTACTACTACTACTACTACTACTACTCATGATAACAACAAGAAGAATGATAATAATGATACTCATCATCATCATCATCAGAAATCTATATCGCGTTTTCGAACCTCTCAAAGTGTTTTGCAATATCAAGTCAGCGAGTCGCAAAGCAGAGAAAACGCACGCACACACACACACACACGACACACACACAAACCACACACGCACACATACACAAACGCGCGCGCGCTTACGCACAAACACATACGCACACACACACACACACGCGCGAGGAAGAAATACAACGTTGATTCATAGAATACCAGGTAACAGAATGGAATGTCTTTCATTATTGACGAAGCGACTGCTGGAAAAAGAGCTTGCAGGCGACACACGGCTGTTCACAGCACAGCGGCAGTGGCCAACCCTTCTGTTAACATCAAACGTCTTGGCCAGATCACCGAAAATGAAATCTCATCCTCTCCTGAGATAACAGGAATTATAAAATCTCTTGTCCTGCCCCCCCCTGAGATAACTGAAAGTGAAATCTCCTGCCCCTCTCCTCCCCCCTTGCCTCTCTTTACTGCACGTGACGACAGTCCCTCTCCCCCTGTCATCTCTTCATTACAAGGCGGCAATACGGCCCATGGCCTCGCATCTCCACTCCAATGGCTATCAGCGAGAATTAGTTGGCTGGTTTTCTCTGGAGCTCTGTCTCTGTCTCTCTCTGTCTCACTCTCTTTCGCATCCTCTCTTTTTGTCTGGCTCTGTTCTCTGTCTCCATCTCTACGTTCGTTCCACTTCTTCCGGCCCCCCTCCCCCTTCATCCTTCCCTACAGCCCCCCCTCCCCCCGCCTCCCCGCCCTCTCTCTCTCTCTCTGCTTCTGTTTCAATATTTTACGTTGAGTACCCACCCCCACCCCACCCCTCTCTCTCCCCCTTTCTCGTAAAGCCCAACCAAATGCATTGGACAAAATGCCGATGAAACCATTATACAGGGACAAACAAGAATCTCTCTCCCCCCTCCCCCCCCTCTCTCTCTCCCCAATGGAATAAAATCAATGTAGGACAGAGACACACACGAATCCGCTCTAAATAAGCCAACAAGAGAGGCAAGACCTTCAAGACTCACTTGTGATATGTACATAATTAATCGTACAAGGGAATTATGAGGGCGGAAAAAAGAAAAGAAAAGAAGAAGAAAGAAGCAGCAGCCATCCTTGTTAAACGTCACTAATCTCTGACGTACACAGTATGACGTTGTTGGGCGTTTTTCCAGGACCTAACTCTAAATTACGTCACAATGTGTGCAATTTTCTATTTCCCGAAAAATACAACTTGGGAGACTGTACAGTGACTGGTCTTCACACTGAGTGTAAAACACAAATGCCTTTCTATGCACTGAGTAATAATTTCAAAATGTAATGTTTTAGGCGAGAATGATCACTTTAAAAACAAATTATAATGACCACGCTTCAAAACATGATTAATTTCCCCTTCAATCAGCTGCCCCAAAGATATATATTCATCAATGTAGCCTAACTTTCGGAGTAACCTGTTTGAACAAAAAGTGGTAAAAGTGACTGCAATTGATCAGTTTTTCAGTATATCAAATCAAAGTGGCATGTTTTGTGAATAGAAATAAAAAATGTTAGTAAATTTATTGTGCAAATAATTTGGCTTATTTTATTTATTTATTCTTTGTTTGTACCCATCCTAAAGGTGCATTGTCATGGAAAACAGTATGAGTGGAAAAAAAGATATGATATTTTTTTCCTATTTTGTGCCAAATTTTGTGTTGATTAAATGACAGAGTATTTCCAGAGAAAATACAATGTTAAAGTTTACAACACACACACACACACACACAAACCGGGTTGTAACATAGACTCACCCTGATTACACAAGGGAGTCAAAAAGCTGACAAACAACACCACTCATCAATGCACCACCAGGTCAATGGTCAAAAGTCCACCAAAACCTTTTCCCAGCTATCGCGGGACAGTGAGGTTACATCCACTGTGTCGAGGGCTCTGCATAGGTAGGCGCGGCCCAGTCCTCTCCTTCCGCCGTTCCAGCCTGCCCCGTACCAAGCCAGGTAGCTGTTCACTGGCATGTGAGTGAGGACAATGGGAAGTGCGTTACCCAAGGACACAATAACACGCCTGAGACGTGGCCTGGAACCCTGACCACTGGTGGATACTCAACTGGAACTCCAACGCCAAACTCATTCTGCCACGGCGCCACCTCCGTTGCAGCAAAACAGACACACACACACACACACACACACACACACACAGATAAAACAACAGCAACAAACACCTCTTGTGACTCTCAACTCCTGATGTGAAACCACCGACGATATGCCTAATTAATCCAGACTAGGGTGAAGGGGAGAGTGGGGGTCTAAAGACTAATCACGGGTGGCTATAAAACACAGTGAAAACCTTACACAGGAACTCTCGTAACTGACGACAGCTCTGGAAATGAAAGCGCACCGACATCTTCCCCCCACACATCCAATTCCACACTGGAATGGCGAGTGGAGAAATCATGGCGAAGATCTCACACAGCAACCCCGAGACTGACTTCTTCTTCAGCGTTCCCAGGCCATGCTCAGGCAGTCAGTCCGGAGTGAGTGACCAAGTCCACAGTCTGCAGGAGCTCTGTGGCCGTTCCCCACAACTTGTCCTGGAGCGTTGCGGGACTGGGCCAGATCTGGCTCCTCTGCTCTTTGTGTAGAGGGCAGTCTTGCGGGACTGGGCCAGATCTGGCTCCTCTGCTCTTTGTGTAGAGGGCAGTCTTGCGGGACTGGGCCAGATCTGGCTCCTCTGCTCTTTGTGCAGAGGGCAGTCTTGCGGGACTGGGTCAGATCTGGGTCAGATCTGGCGCCTCTGCTCTTTGTGCAGAGGGCAGTCTTGCGGGACTGGGCCAGATCTGGCGCCTCTGCTCTTTGTGCAGAGGGCAGTCTTGCGGGACATGGGCTGGAGTTTGAGGAGCAATGTCACACGGACATTGGTCTGTGTGGGAATTTTTCAGTTTGAAGAGATGGGAGAGGAGCTGGCAGTGGCATGTGCGCAGTCTGAAAATGATGACTTCGAGACTATGAAACCACGCCGACATATTCCCACACCCACAGACCCAAGATTCCGGGGTGTCCCCATTCTGGAATGGCGAGTGACGCCCACATCACGTGGACTGGCACCTCCGGGGGATGACAGTGTGGATGACAGACTGCCGACCGCCAGTCCCACCTTGACAGCCTGCCCAATATTATCATTGCCTGTGCAGTAACTCTGTTTCCAGACCGGAAGAATCACCTCTTTCTGCTGCAGATGACTAACGAGAAAACTTGTGACAACAGTTTGAGTACTTTTTTTTTTTTTTAAAGTTCTTCCGGGCAGGCTGCAGCTTTCTGAGCTGGGACATTTATATAGCGCGTTTCTCCAGAAATACTGCTCAAAACGCTTCACATTTCCTTTCCCACTCCCCGCCTCCCCTATCAATGCCCCCACCTCCCACCCCCAACACGCACACACGGGAGTACGTGGCAGAACACACTCACGCAACTGAAGATTGGAAACCTTCCACCCACCCATGACGCCCTCCAGAAAGAACATCCCTGCAACACACACGCAGGCATGTACACACACACTCAGGCACGTACACATACACTCAGGCACGTACACACACACACAGGCATGTACACACACACTCAGGCATGTACACACACACTCAGGCACGTACACACACACGCAGGCACGTACACACACACGCAGGCATGTACACACACACTCAGGCACGTACACACACACGCAGGCACGTACACACACACTCAGGCATGTACACACACACTCAGGCATGTACACACACACACGTACACACACACTCAGGCACGTACACACACACTCAGGCATGTACACACACACTCAGGCATGTACACGCAGGCACGTACACACACACTCAGGCATGTACACATACACTCAGGCACGTACACACACACTCAGGCACGTACACACACACGCAGGCATGTACACATACACTCAGGCACGTACACACACACTCAGGCACGTACACACACACGCAGGCATGTGCACACACACTCAGGCATGTACACACACACTCAACACACACACTCAGGCACGTACACTCAGGCACGTACACACACACTCAGGCACGAACACACACACGAATGCACGGATACTCGCTAGCACTCCGCCACACACACACATGGCAAACTGCTTTCCCCACAATGAAACATGCCTTTTAAACCAGATCATGCCAGACCAGTCCATCATGCAACTCGTCAAACTGAATACGGACGACAGTTATTTTCTGTTTTCTCCCCAGGTTGACTGGAAAATCACACTGTCAAATGATCAGTCTGAAACGATAAACCGAGGTCCCGAGAGCAGCACACACCTGGCGCACTGTAAAAGAACCCATGGCAACATAAGCGTTGTCCTCTAGCAAAACTGTATTGATTAAATCCACTCTGTGGACACACACACACACACACACACACACACACAACACACACACACATAATTTATATATAT
>NC_134896.1:5617430-5629930 GCF_041734735.1 Babylonia areolata | reverse complement strand
TGATGAAAGGAAGAAGAAGAAAAAAAAAGACGAACAATTATAAGGAAAAGAAGAACAATAACAACAACAAGAGGAAGAACAAGAAGAGGCATTGGCATTCATAATACGCTCTACCTCATTAGCACAGAGGACCCCAGACAGCCTACAATTCACACCAATACTATGATCATGGGGGAGGTGGGTAGGGGGTGGGGAGTGGAAATGGTGGCAAAAATTAACCCTACAGGGCAGTTTGTCTCCCCCTTTCTCCTCTTCCCCCGGGGGATGGTCAAGGAGAGGCCACGTGTCCTGCTTACGTGGCTGCCCATAATTATAATTATACCACCAATGGCTGGCTGCAGCACACGAGAACGCTAGTCACCAGTAACGACACTGGGAAGTCGTGCGGGGGGTTGGGGCGGGGGGAGGGGGGGGGGGGATGTAGATGTCAGATGTAAGTCCACTTTTTGACTCACTTGTGTAAACAAAGTGAGTCTATGTTTTAACCCGGTGTTCGGTTGTCTGTGTGTGTGTGTGTGTGTGTGTGTCTGTGTCTGTGTCTGTGTGTCCGTGGTAAACTTAAACATTGACATTTTCTCTGCAAATACTTTGTCAGCTGACACCAAATTTGCCATAAAAATAGGAAAAATTCAGTTCTTTCCAGTCATCTTTTTTAAAACAATATTGCACCTCTGGGATGGGCACAAAAAAATTAAAAAAAAGAAACCTAATTATATGCAAACTGCATTTACTGTTATATTTACATTTTTTGTATTCTCTAAACTTGGTACTTTGACCTCTTATTCTGACACAACAACAAGAGGAGTCATTATTATCATTTTTTGTTCAAACAGGAACTTCTTTTGCTAAGCATGGAAGTTTTATTTATTTTGCAAACGTTTTAGGGCAGATAGTAAAAAAAGGGAAATTACTCTGTAATTAATGCTAGGGGACTTAATTTATCACAAGTGAGTCTTGAAGGCCTTGCCTCTCTTTTTATACCATAGTACTATCATAGGAGCCACCATGGCAGAATGAGTTGGGCGTTGGACTTCTGTTGTCAATGCTGGAAACTATTGCACTGACAGATGACTGAACGGAGTTATAAGGTGGCTGGGTGGCCTGTTGGTTGCTACCGTTTTTCTTCAAGTAAAGAATTTTGTTTTGTTTCAATATTTGCTTTCACAATTTTCACTCGTTTATTCTAATGCTTTCTTTCTTTCTTTCTTTCCGTTACACGACCAACATCGACTTGCCGATGACTCTGTCGTGTTTAATGCATGCTGTGTATTTTCGTGTTTCCATAACCCACCGAACACTGACATGAGTTACAGGATCTTTAACGTGCGTATTTGATCTTCTGCGTGCGTATACACACGAAGGGGGTTCAGGCACTAGCAGGTCTGCACATATGTTGACCTGGGAGATCGGAAAAATCCCCACCCATTACCCACCAGGCGCCATCACCGTGATTCGAACCCGGGACCCTCAGATTGAAAGTCCAACGCTTAAACCACTCGGCTATTGCGCCCGTTTTCTGATGCAATGAAAGTATGTTGAGGCATTCACCCATGTCATGAGGACCTCATTACCAGTGACATTAAAGTCTGTGTGTGTGTGTGTGATGCTGTTGTTTTTAATCTTTGTTCTCCTCTGTCCTCAAATACATCTCTATTTATTTCTTTTTTTTATATATCTTTTTCTTCACCCTATTTTTCTTTTTGTTAACCTTCTTCATGTTTATTAACATTCTATCATTACAATTGTTTATTTCTTTTTTTTGTTCTTTTCCATTCTTGACTGAAGCGGTTGAGTCGTCGAATAAAAGAACAACCAAATTATTCTTACTGAAGCAGAATAACTCATTCGGGTTTAGTTTGTATTTTGTCGACAAATCTTTCTTGCGAGTCATCTGAGAAGAGCCGAAGACGCGTGGATGGTCCGACTGGAAATCCTGCCTCGCGAAAAGAGATGATTGGGAGAATATAGACCAATAACATACACAAAGCACTTGTTAGCGAGAGGGAGAGTCGGTCATCAAGAGTGATGTCCCTTATTCCCCAACTCACCCCCCACCCCCACCCCCTGCCCCCATCCCGCCTGTGGGGGGGGGGGGGGAGGAAGAAAGCTTCCTGAATGAAACAGACCGGATTTTTTTGTCTTCGCATGGGAATCGGAGTGTGATGATAGTATACAGACAATTAACACGGGTGGCCCCCGCGGAAGGAAAAAAGAAAAAGAAAAAAAAGACAGAGAGGGTTTTGATGAAGAGGGAGAGGGGAAGGAAGGAAGGTAGATAGGAAGGACAGCGGGAGGAGGAGGAAGGGGAGGCTGAGAGATTGGGGGTTGGGTGGTGGTGCGGTGGTAGGCTGGTAGTGGTGGTGGGGGTAGGTAGGAGAGAAAAGTGGATGGGTAAGGGAGTTGGGGGTTCGGGTAGTGTGGGGGTAGGTAGAGGGATGGGGGGGGGGGGGGTTGGTGCGGTCGAAAGGTTCATCATTTCTTTCCTTGGGGGAAACCGTGGGCACTGGAAGCTGTGAAGAGCTAATGGACTGTAACAAATGACGGGTGGACTGAGGTGATAGCTGGAAAATAGTGCTTGCTGCTTTTCTCTCTCTCTCTCTCTCTCTCTCTCTCTCTTCTTCTTCTTCTTCTGTAGAGCCAAAGATGTGTATCATGTATCACGTGTGAATCGTCAGATCTTACTTACGGTCTGCTGAAAGCAGACACGCGAAAACCAGGAAATGTGGGGGGGTGAGGGGGCGGGAGGATGGAGGGGGCATAGGGGTGTGTATGTGTGACTGTGTGGGTGAGTGTGTGGGGGGTTTGGGGGGGAGAAGGAGTGATGGGATAGAGGTGGAGAGAGAGAGGGGTGAGGGGGGGGGGGAGAAGGAGTGATGGGATAGAGGTGGAGAGAGAGGGAGGGGGGAGGGCGGTGGGGGTGGGGAGGGAGAAGGAGTGATGGGATAGAGGTGGAGAGAGAGAGGGGGGTGGGAGGAGAAGGAGTGATGGGATAGAGGTGGAGAGAGAGAGGGGGGGGGAGAAGGAGTGATGGGATAGAGAGTGGAGAGAGAGAGGGGGGGGGGAGAAGGAGTGATGGGATCGGAGGTGGAGAGAGAGGAGGGAGGGGGGAGAAGGAGTGATGGGAATAAGGTAGAGAGAGAGAGAGGGGGGGGGGAGAAGAGTGATGGGATAGAGGTGGGAGAGAGAGGGGGGGGGAGAAGGATGATGGGATAGAGGGTGGAGAGAGAGAGAGAGGGGGGGGGTGGAGAAGGAGTGATGGGGATCGAGGTGGAGAGAGAGAGAGGGAGGGGGAGAAGGAGTGATGGGATAGAGGTGGAGAGGAGAGAGAGGGAGGGGGGGAGAAGGAGTGATGGGATAGGAGTGGAGAGAGAGAGAGGGGGGGGGGGTGGGAGAATGAGTGATGGGATAGAGGTGGAGAGAGAGAGAGAGGGAGGGGGGAGAAGGAGTGATGGGATAGAGGTGGAGAGAGAGAGGGGGGGGGAGAAGGAGTGATGGGATAGAGGTGGAGAGAGAGAGAGAGAGGGGGGGGGAGAAGGAGTGAATGAGATAGAGGTGGAGAAGAGAGGGGGTGGGGGGAGAAGGAGTGATGGGATAGAGGTGGAGAGAGAGGGAGGGGGGAGGGCGGGTGGGGGTGGAGGAGGGGAGAAGGAGTGATGGGATAGAGGTGGAGAGAGACAGAAAGACCCCAAGAGACGCCATGACAGAGCTCCGGCGAAAAATCTACAGAGAGAGAGACAGAGAAACAGAGACAGAGACAGAGAAACAGAGAGAGAGAAACAGAGAGAGAGAGAGAAGCACAGAAACAGAGAAGGGGGAGGGGGGTAAATGATATAACATAATATAATAATTTTTATTAAAATATAATATAATATAAGCAACACTTGAGTGGTCACTTCTCTCTCTCTCTTTTCGGAACCATCATATTAAAAAAAAAATAAAAAAAAAAAAAAACTAAATCTGCTTACGTCGTCTGGACATCAGGCCACTCAAAACTGCTTGACCATCATCTGCATACGAGAAATACGGTAAAAGACTACGAATTGTCACTCAGTGAATGAATAATGGTAATTCCTATTCTGGGTTGATTTGTGCAGTCGATTTGTTTTTTTATCAAGGTTTATTTCTCTTTGTCCTCTGACAATGTGCCCCCTTCTCCCCCCCCCCCACTCCAACCCCTCCCCCTCCCCTGTCTCCCGCCCCCTCAGAGAGGAGGCAAAAGACCTTCTGAATAAAGATCGTTATCGTTGTCGTTATCTCGATTGCGTTTTGTTGAGAGGTGTGCCACACATGTTTTCACTCACGTCGATACAGTTCGGTGACCTTTTGAATCTCTCTCTCTCTCTCTGTCTCTGTCTCTCTCTGTCTCTCTCTCTCTCTCGTGGGTTGCTCTGCTGGTCAGGCATCTGCTTTACAGATGTGGTGTAGCGTATATGGATTTGTCCGAACTCAGTGACGCCTCCTTGAGGAACTGAACTGAACTGAACTGAACTGAACTGAACTCTCTCTCTCTCTCTCTCTGTCTCTGTCTCTCTCTGTGGATATTTTTCGCCGGGGCTCAAAGTCATGGTGTCTGTCTGGGTCTTTCTGTCCGTCTCTGTCTCTGTCTTTCTCTCTCTCTCTCTACTATCACCTCTTCTCTCTGTCTCTGCTTCTCTCTTTCTCTCTCCACCCATCTCCTCCCCTGTCTGTCTGTCTGTCTGTCTGTCTGTCTGTCTCGTGCGTCATATGAGATTAATCTGTTATAATCACATCAGACTAACCAAGTCAACGTTATAGTGGTTAAGAGGCGGAGTAAATGAAGGTAACAGAGTTAGGTTTGCGTGCGTGCGTGCGTGCATGTGTGTGTGTGTGTGTGTGTGTTTGTGTGTGTGTGTATGTTTGTGTGTGTGTGTGTGTGTGTGTGTGTGTGTGTGTGTGTGTGTGTGTGTGTGTGTGTGTTGTTGTTGTTGTTGTTGTGTGTGTGTGTGTGTGTGTGTAGGTACAGAGACAGAGACAGATAATTATATAAACAGCAAGACAGACAGACAGAGTCAAACAAACAGGGAAAAATAAAGAATATGAAGAGAGTGCGAGACTCCAGACATCCAAGACATTCTCTCTCTCTCTCTCCCCCCTCTCTCTCTCACTCTCTTTCTCCCTCTCCCTCTCTCACTTATCCCTCTCTCTTCTCCTCCTTATCTGTCTCTCCTTCTCATCATTTCTCTCCCTCTTCCTTTTATCTCTCTGTCTCTTCTACATAATGAGCATCTCCCTCTGTCTTCTCCTCTTATCTCTCTCTTCTCCTTCTCTCTCTCTTGTTCATCCGTCCGTTCGTCCGTCCCCCAACAACCCCCACCCCCCTATCCCGCGCCCCTCTCTCTCTCCCTGTCCCCCCCCCAGCCCCCCCGCCAGCCTCCTCCCTCTCTCTCTCTCTCCCTGTCCCCCCCCCCCCCCTCGCCAGCCCTCCTCCCCTCTCCTCTCTCTCCCTGCCCCCCCCCCCCCCCCCCCCCCCCCCCCCCCCCCCCCCCCCCCCCCCCCCCCCCCCCCCCCCCCCCCCCCCCCCCCCCCCCCCCCCCCCCCCCGCAGCCCTCCTCCCTCTCTCTCTCCCTGTCCCCCCCCCCCCCTCGCAGCCCTCCTCCCTCTCTCTCTCCCTGTCCCCCCCGCCCCCTCGCAGCCCTCCTCCCTCTCTCTCTCTCTGTCCCCGCCCCCCCCCCTCCTCCCTCTCTCTCTCCCTCTCTCTCCCTGTCCAAGCCTCTATCTTTCGCTGTCTCCCTCTCTCTTCGTCTCCCTTTCCATCTGTCTCTGTGTCTCTCTCTGTCTCGCTCCCCGCCCCCCACCCTCTCTGTGGGTGCATTTGTGTGTGTGTGTGTGTGTGTGTGTGTGTGTGTGTGTGTGTGTGTGTGTGTGTGTGTGTGTGTGTTTCATGATTTTTTTTTTCTTTTCTTCTCTTCTTCTTCCTTTTGTGGAATGGCTTTGAATGGTAAAATAATGGTGTGTTTTCATTGTGTTTTGATTTTGGTGCTCATTTTCGCTTTTTTTAATTTTTTTTTTAGCTTTATTCCCTCTTTAGGGCGAGGGCTGGATGTAAAAAAAAGCATGTTACTTGCCTATTACTATTACTATTACCCTCGATAATAAAGATTTTGTCTTGTCTTGTCTTGTCTTGTCTCTCTCTCGCGACAACCTTCTGGGGCAGGGTGTGAGGGGGGGGAGTGGGGGAATAGATCAGGGGGATCAGGTGGGAATGGTGTCAATTTAGCGGTCACCAGACCGCCAAGGTCCCTTGTCTCCATTGTAGAATTACTGCACCCCACTCTCTCTCTCTTTGTGTCTTCCTGTTTCTCTGTCTCTGCCTCTCTCTCAGTCTCTGTCACTGTCTGTCTGTGTCCGTGTGTGTGTGTGTGTGTGTGTGTGTGTGTGTGTGTGTGTGTGTGTGTCTCCCTCCTTCTCCCTGTTTCTTCTTCTTTCTTCATGTGTGTGTGTGTGTGTGTGTGTGTGTGTGTGTGTGTGTGTGTGTGTGTGTGTGTGTGTGTGTGTGTGTGTGCTATTTGTGGTGGATGTAGATTAGCTTGGACATGTTGGGAAAACAAGCCATGCTTCATGAGTAAAAAAAAAAAAAAAAAAAAGTTTTGAGTTCTGAGCTCTGAGTACTCTGTCTCCTCCCCTTTCTCTCTCTTTCTCCTCCCTCCCCTACCCCCGCCCACCCCCACTCTCTCTCTCATCTCTCTCTATCTCTCTCCATTTTCCACCCCTCTTCTCTTCTCTCCCACTCCTTCTCTTTCAACTTTGCCCCACTCTAGCCCCCAGTCTCTCTGTCTCTCTCCTCTCTTTGATCCCCTCTCTCTCTCTCTTTCTCACATCTCTTTCTGTTCGTCCATACTCATCTCTGTGCCTACCAATCTCCCTCTTTCTTTCTTTTCTCTCTCTCTCTCTCTCTCTCTCTCTCTCCTCTCTGTCTGTATCTCTCTGTCTGTCTGTCTCTCCTCTCTCTTTCTCTCTTTGTCCTCTGTCTCTCTCTGTGTCTCTCTCCTCTCTCTCTCTCCTGTCTCTGTCTCTCTCTCTTTCTCTCCTCCCTCTCTCTCCTGTCTCCCCCCCTCTCTCTCTCCTCTCTGTCTCTCTCTCCCCCTCTCTCTCTCCTCTCTGTCTCCCTCTTTCTCTCTCCCCCTCTCGCTCACCCTCTCTCTCTCTCCCCTCTCTTTTTCTCTCTCCCCCTCTCTCTCCTGTCTTCCCCCCTCTCTCTCTCCATCCTCTCTCTCTCTCCCCCCTCTCTCCTCTCTGTCTCTCTTTTTCTCTCTCTCCCTCTCGCTCTCCCTCTCTCTCTCCTCTGTCTTTCTCTCTCTTCTCTTTCTCATTTTCTCTCCCTCCATGTGTGGCTCAGTCCTGTCTCTTTAAGTCTCCAGCAACCAGTGCAGGTCTGCTCCCATCCGTCAGACGACCATCGGTTTCCAGACAAATGCAGACATGGCGGTGGGGGTGGGGAGTGGGGGGTGGGGGGTGACAATTCTGGCAGCTTTGGCCGGAGCCATTGCCTCCTGACACTGGAGCCGCGATTTTCATTCGGTCTATTGGTCTGTGTGTCTGTCTGTATGTCTGTGTCTGTTTGTATGTCTGTCTTTTTGTGTCTGTATGCCTGCCCGTCTGTCCGCGTGTCTGTGTGCATGTCTGTGTCTGTGTGTCTGCCTGTGTGTCTCTGTGTGTCTGTATGTCTTTATGTTTGTGTCTGTGTGCATGTCTGTGTCTGTGTGTCTGCCTGTGTGTCTCTGTGTGTCTGTATGTCTTTATGTTTGTGTGTCTGTGTGTGCCTGTCTGTGTGCCTGTCTGTATGTCTGTGCGTCTTTCTCACCGTCTCCATTTGTCTGTCTAATTCTTTATGTTTCTCTGTCAGTCTGTCTGTCCGTCTGTCTGCCTCTCCCTCTCTCTTTCTTTCTGTATGTCTCTGTGTGTTTTTCACTGTCTCCATCTGTCTATTTCTTTATGCTTCTCCGTCTCTGTCTGTCTGTCTGTCTGCCTCTCTCTCTCCGCCCCCCACCCTCCACCCCTCTCTCTGTCCCTCCCTCCCTCTCTCTCTCGTCTTTGTCTCCGAGCATGGTAAAACCATCTTCATGACATTTAGACTTTTCTATTGCACATCCTGTCCAGTGTGTGTGTGTGTGTCTTTCTGCAAAGACTGCGAGCTGCGAAACGAGGCCTTAACAAACAGGGGGGAGGGTGGGGGATGTGGGGGGACGGGGAGAGGGGCGGGGGGGCGGGGGGGTGGGGGGGGGGCGTATCAAAGACGTTTCAGACTTAGTCGTAGTTTCAAGAAGGCGTCAAAGCGAACGCACTGCAAAACACACACACACACACACACACACACACACACACACACACACACAACACACACACACACGCGCGCGTAAGCACGCGCGATCATGCACGCAAGCACGCACGTATACGCACCCTCAACACCTCTCCTCTCCCCCCATCCCTCCCGCCCCCCCCTCGCCACGCACACATACACGCAGTTTACATGCAGTTTGAATTGTGGTGTCTTACTTTTTTTTGGATTGTGCAGGCTTTTGTTGTTGTTGTTAGTGTGTGTGTGTGTGGTGGAGGGGGGGGGGGGTGTGCGTGCGTGCGTGCATGTGTGTGTGTTGTGGGTGGGTGGTATGTGAGTATGATTGCGTGTGTGTGCGTGTGCGTGTGCGTGTGTGTGTGTGTGTGTTGGTGGCAAAGGACGAGAAGGAGGAGTGGAGATGGAGGGAGGTGGGGGGGAGACTGGAGGGTGGTGGGTGGTGGGGGGTGGGGGGTGGGGGTGGGGTGGCGCGCTGTGGCTGGGAGGAGAAGGGTAAGCCCCAATGCATGGCTAATGATGGCCCCCATCACACCTCGTGCTCCTTGGCGGCCCGTTTGTCTCCGGCTAGCAGGGGGGGGATAGCATTCAAAGAAACGGGGTATTGAAAGGAAGAGGCGATGGGGGGGGGGGGGGGGGGGGGAGGGGGGGATTGGAGATGGGGGGGGGGTAGGGGGGGCGGGGAGTGTGGAGGGGGGTAAAGAGGGGGGCGGGGGAGGGAGCGAGGTAGGGATGACAGGGGTTGCTGGGGCTGAGAGGAGGAGGTATGTAAAGTGTGTGTGTGTGTGTGTGTGTGTGTGTGTGTGTGTGTGTGTGTGTGCATATATGTATATATACAGAGAGAGAGAGAGAGAGAGAGAGAGAGAGATCTTTTCTTTTTTCGTTCCTTCGTTTTTCTTTCTTTCTTACATTCTTTCTTTCTTCATGATTACTTCATACACACCACCACCACCCCGCCCCCCTCCGGGGCCCGCCAACACCCTCTACACATCATTTTGAATTGCAGACTATGACCGATGTTTGTTAAAAAAAAAAAAAAAAAAAATCTCGCAGTAAACGATATAGAACCAGTTATAAATGAATAAGAAAGAAGAACGAACAAGATACTTCTTCTTCTTCTTCGTTCGTGGGCTGCAACTCCCACGTTCACTCGTATGCACACGAGTGGGCTTTTACGTGTATGACCGTTTTTACCCCGCCATGTAGGCAGCCATACTCCGCTTTCGGGGGTGTGCATGCTGGGTATGTTTTTGTTTCCCTAACCCACTGAACGCTGAGATGGATTACGGGATCTTTAACGTGCGTATTTGATCTTCTGCTTGCATATACACACGAAGGGGGTTCAGGCGCTAGCAGGCCTGCACATGTGTTGACCTGGGAGATCGTAAAAATCTCCACCCTTTACCCACCAGGCGCCGTCACCGTGATTCGAACCCGGGACCCTCAGATTGAAAGTCCAACGCTTTAACCACTCGGCTATTGCGCCCGTCTGAACAAGATACAATACTTAAAAGACTACATGTCGGTCATCGCATTAAGAAACAACTGTTTCGGAAGATACAGAGAAACAGTGTGAACGAGAGAGATAGCGAGCTTTTGCGGGAGGGAGTGTGGGTGGGGGAGGTAGACAGGTATGGATAGTGAGGGGGGTAGAAACAGACACAGACCGACCTACAGGCATAGACAAAAAAAAAGAAGAAAAAAAACAAAACCAACCCCCCCAAAAAAAACAAAAAAACAAACAACAACAAACAAAAAAACACACCCCCCACACCCCCGTCCCCCAAAAAAAGAAAAAAGAAAAGAAAAAGAAACCCGGATAGATACGCAAAAACCAAACAGACAGACAGTCTGGCAGACAGACTCATCCCATGCATATCGCGGCCTGCATATACATATATCGAGAGAGAGAGAGAGAGAGAGAGAGGGGGGGGGGAAGGGAGAGGGGGGAGACTGATGGAGAGAGAGGGAGTGAGGGATAGAGTGAAAAGGGAGAGAGAGGGGCAGGAAGAGAGAGAAAGACACACACACACACACACACACACACACACACACACACACACATACAGACAGAGAGAGAGAGAGAGGGAGGCGGAGGGAGAGAGAGATTGCGACCAGTATGTATATTCGCCAATACACAATTCAGTTACCGCATTTCCAATAACCGATGGAGACCCCAGTCCCGCTGTGCCAGAAATATTGATACCATAACCACACACGGCATTCCTTCAGGAGCAAACGCGTTCCTGTCTTTATTGCAAATTAGACCCCCTTATGAATGACTCCGTCATGAATACAGTTACGCCTACCGAAGATCTGGTGTATGTATATATATATGTATCTACATACACAAGCCAAAATTGGGAAACGTCATCTTGTCACCTTAGCTTGGTCACATGGCTCTTCGTCAGCAAACACCACACGTATCTTCGCCAGCAAAGACACACCAAACTTATTTTCGCTAACAAAGCAACACCAAACGTCGCCAGCAAAGACACACCAAACGTATTTTCGCTAACAAAGCAACACCAAATGTCGCCAGCAAAGGCACACCAAACTTATTTTCGCTAACAAAGCAACACCAAACGTCGCCAGCAAAGACACACCAAACGTATTTTCGCTAACAAAGCAACACCAAACGTCGCCAGCAAAGGCACACCAAACTTATTTTCGCTAACAAAGCAACACCAAAAGTATCTTCGCCAGCAAAGACACACCAAACTTATTTTCGCTAACAAAGCAACACCAAACGTATCTTCGCCAGCAAAGACACACCAAACTTATTTTCGCTAACAAAGCAACACCAAACGTATCTTCGCCAGCAAAGACACACCAAACTTATTTTCGCTAACAAAGCAACACCAAACGTCGCCAGCAAAGACACACCAAACTTATTTTCGCTAACAAAGCAACACCAAAAGTATCTTCGCCAGCAAAGACACACCAAACTTATTTTCGCTAACAAAGCAACACCAAAAGTATCTTCGCCAGCAAAGACACACCAAACTTATTTTCGCTAACAAAGCAACACCAAAAGTATCTTCGCCAGCAAAGACACACCAAACTTATTTTCGCTAACAAAGCAACACCAAAAGTATCTTCGCCAGCAAAGACACACCAAACTTATTTTCGCTAACAAAGCAACACCAAACGTCGCCAGCAAAGACACACCAATCTTATTTTCGCTAACAAAGCAACACCAAACGTCGCCAGCAAAGACACACCAAACTTATTTTCGCTAACAAAGCAACACCAAACGTCGCCAGCAAAGACACACCAAACTTATTTTCGCTAACAAAACAACACCAAACGTCGCCAGCAAAGACACACCAATCTTATTTTCGCTAACAAAGCAACACCAAACGTCGCCAGCAAAGACACACCAAACTTATTTTCGCAAACAAAGCAACACCAAACGTCGCCAGCAAAGACACACCAAACTTATTTTCGCTAACAAAGCAACACCAAACGTCGCCAAAAAAGCAACACCAAACTTATTTTCGCTAACAAAGCAACACCAAACGTCGCCAGCAAAGACACACCAATCTTATTTTCGCTAACAAAGCAACACCAAACGTCGCCAGCAAAGACGCACCAAACTTATTTTCGCTAACAAAGCAACACCACACGTATCTTCGCCAGCAAAGACACACCAAACTTATTTTCGCTAACAAAGCAACACCAAACGTCGCCAAAAAAGCAACACCATACTTATATTCGTCAGGCAAAGCAGGAACACCAAACTTATCTTCGTCAGCAAAGCAACACCATACTTATCTTCGTCAGCAAAGCAACACCAAACTTATCTTCGTCAGCAAAGAAGCAACACCTAACTTATCTTCGTCAGCAAAGCAACAACACCCAACTTATCTTCGTCAGCAAAGACACACCTAACTTATCTTCGTCAGCAAAGAAGCAACACCTAACTTATATTCGTCAGCAAAGAAGCAACACCTAACTTATCTTCGTCAGCAAAGCAACACCAAACTTATCTTCGTCAGCAAAGCAGCAACACCTAACTTATCTTCGTCAGCAAAGCAGCAACACCTAACTTATCTTCGTCAGCAAAGCAACACCATACTTATCTTCGTCAGCAAAGAAGCAACACCTAACTTATCTTCGTCAGCAAAGCAACAACACCCAACTTATCTTTGTCAGCAAAGACACACCTAACTTATCTTCGTCAGCA
>NC_134896.1:5607430-5612430 GCF_041734735.1 Babylonia areolata | reverse complement strand
TTGTGCAGACACAAATCAAAGCGCTTTCACACCAGTCATTCACACGCATGCATAATTCTAAAACTGAAGAAATCTGAAGACAAGGAAGAGGTAGGGGAGGGAGGCTATCTTGTGAAGAGGTGGGTTTTAAGGCTGAGTGCAGAGACCTGACGAAGCGAAAGAGGAAGTTCATTCCAAATGCAAGGTCCGGAGACAGAGAAAGAAAGGCGTCCAACAGTGGAGTGTTTGAATCTGGGTATCCGTAAACAGAGTGGATCCGAAGCCGATCGTAGAGAGCGAGATGGAGTGTAGAGGTGAAGGCAGCCACAAAGATAGGAAGGGGCAGATTTGTAAATACATTTATAACATAGAGTGCTGATCTTATACTCTATTTTGTGTGAGGCAGGGAGCCAATGGAGATGTTGCAAAATAGGAGTGATGTGCTCAGATCTTTTCTTTCTGAGGACGTCGGGCAGCAGAGTTCTGTATGTGCTGAAGGGACTGAATGGATGAAGCAGGCAAACCAGACAATAGGGAGTTACAGTAGTCAAGGCGAGAGAGAATGAGAGAAACGACAAGTCTAGATGTTTCGTCGGTGGACAGATATTTCCGAATGAAACTGATGCGTCGCAATTGACAGTAGCAGGATTGACATGTCAGACTGATAAATTTTTGCATAGACATAGACAGTGTGTTGTCAAGGACAACGCCGATGTTTCTGCCTGAACTGGAAAGAGGGATGGATGTACTGCCAAGTTTGTGTCAGCTGTAATGGAAGAGAATTTTTGTTTAGTTCCTATGATCATTGCTTCGATTTTGTCTGCGTTCAATTGCAACTTATTTAGAGTCATCCAGTTGTGAATGTCCAGGAAGCATTCAGATGTTTCAGACCATAGAGGGAGTGACAGACAGGGGTACAAAGGGAAGTTGTACAGAAAAAAAGACCATAGAGGGAGTGACAGACAGGGGTACAAAGGGAAGTTGTACAGAAAAAAGACCATAGAGGGAGTGACAGACAGGGGTACAAAGGGAAGTTGTACAGAAAAAAGACCATAGAGGGAGTGACAGACAGGGGTACAAAAGGAAGTTGTACAGAAAAAAGACCATAGAGGGAGTGACAGACAGGCAGACAGACAGGGGTACAAAAGGAAGAGAAGAGGAGAGACGGAGGGAGGAAAGGAGGAGGAGGAGGAAAGGAGGAGGAAAGGAAGAGGAGGAGGAAAGGAGGAGGAGGAGGAGGAGGAATTAAGGATGGGTATCGCAGCGAGAGGGCAAACCAGTGGAGGGGCAATGATTCTCACTGCACAAAGCCCGGCCAAACAGTGTCTCGCCGGGGCAGTGCAGTGTGGTGCACAGCCCAGAAACGCTCTTGTCCAACTGCAAAATTAATGGGTTTGAAAAAAAAAAAGAAAGCAAGGAATAAAGAACGAAAGAAAGAAAGAAAGAAAAGAAAACAAAAGCTTTAAGAATGAATGAATGAATAAATGAAGAAGTAAAGAATTTGTGTGTGTGTGTGTGTGTGTGTTTGTGAAAAGGAGTTCTAAAAAAGAATTAAAAAAAAAGGGGGGGGTGGGGTGCGGGGTGCGGGGGGCGGCGGGGGTGCGGGGAGGGGGGGCATAATGATATTGTCATGGATGTTGTGTGCATATCTATGGAAGAAGAAAAAAAGAAAAAAAACCCAGAAAGAATACTAAGTTCACCTGATTTTTTTTTTTAAGAAGAAAAGAAAAGAAACATAGAGAATACAAACTTCACCTGAAAAAAAAAAATAAAAAAGAAGAAGAAGAAAAAAAAAAAAATCCCCGAACATCAGCGCAAACAGTAACGAAGTTAAGACCAATGATCATTCGTAACACACAATAACTGGGATTTATAAATCCACACAGTTATCATTGAGTAAATCGCAGTGACGCAGTTCAGTCTGATGCTGATCTGAACTGGACAACAGTCTAATCGCAGATTATATTATAAAAGAAAAAAAAAAAGCAATTAATTTTTTTTAAAGCTTGTTTTTCAAACAACAATAAGTTAATCTAAGATTGTTGGTTGAACTGTATCAATGATACATTAGAGCGCACGGACCGATCCATATACGCGACACCACACTGTAAAAAATAACACACACACACACACACACACACACACACACACACACACACACACAGTGCGTGTGCTTGTTTGTGTGTGTGTGTGTGTGTGTGTGTGTGTGTGTGCGCGTGTGAGTGCTTAGAACCTGATGCTTCATTAGACTCTGGTCCTCTCTCTGTCAATGTCGCACCCTCCCCCCCCCCCCTCTCCACTTCCCCTCCACCCCCTTCCCTCCTGTATCCATCCCCCCCTCAACCCCTCCCCCCCCCCGCCCCTCACCTCCCCACTCCCCCAGTTTCTTTCTCCTTTTCCTCTCTGCCTGTCTGTGTGTGTCTGTCACCGACCTGAACATGAGTATACAATCGTATTCATATGGATCAGCGTCTCTCTCTCTCTCCCCTCTCTCTCTCCCCTCTCTCTCTCTCTTGGTCTTTTTCGTTATCGCTTCGGCTTCATCTTCTTCTTTTTTCCTTTTCTTCTTCTTCTTCTTCTTTCTCTTCGTCTTCTTCCCATTTTCCTTGGCCTCGCATCTCACGTGCCCACTCTACCACCCCTGTCACTGTATATAACCTTTCCTGCCGTCATAAAAAAACGATGCTCTTCCTTGATGTTCGTCATCCCGATCTTGTCCCGTCTGTCTGTCTGTTTGTCTGACTGTCTGTGTCTCTGTCTCTCCCCCCCTCCCCTCCTCTCTGTCTCTCTCTTTCTCTCTGTCTGTCTGTCTGTCTGTCTCTCTCTCACACGCACTCTCTCTTTCCCTCTCTCTACCCCCCTCTTTCTCTCCCTTCTATCTCTCTCTCCCACCATCTCCCTCTGTCTCTGTCAGTCTGTCTCTCTCTCTCTCTCTCCCCCCCCCTCTCTACTCCTTCTCGTAACTCTCTCACCCCCTTCTCTCTCCCACCCCCATCTCCCTCACCAACGCCCAATCTCTCTCTTCCTCTCTCTCCCACCCTCTCTCACTCCCCCGTAATCTCCCTCTCTACCCCCCTTCCCTTCTCTCTCTCCCCCGTCTCCATCCAGCCACTACTTTTCTCCCATCTGATGTATCGACCACGGGGTATCGAAGTAATCAAACATCGGCCTCTCATCTTCAAAGCGAGCGCTTTAGGCAGTGCTTGCCGATGACTTAGATCCTCATACCTTGTGGCGGAGAAAAAAGACACGAGGGGGGAGGGAGGGGGAGAGAGGGAGAGAGAGAGTGACCATCAGACGGAGAGAAAGAGAGAGAGAGAGTGGGGGGGGGAGAGAGACTGACCAACAGACGAAGAGAAAGAGAGAGAGAGGGAGGGAGGGGGAGAGAGAGAGAGAGAGAGAGAGAGAGAGAGAGGGGTTAAGAGAGAGAGAGACAGACCAACAGACGAAGAGAGAGAGAGAGAGAGCGGGGGGGGGGGGGGGAGAGACAGAGGCAGAGAGAATGACAGAGTGGAAAAGACAGACTGACTGACAGAAAAACGGACCGATAGACGAAAAGAAAGAGAGAGGGAGAGAGAATGAAACAGAGAGATACAGAGAGAGCGAGAGACAAATAGACAGACAAGTAGATAAATAGATAGATAGATAGATATAATAATAATATCTTTCTGCCTATCACCCTATCCCTGAGACCGAAAGAGAGACAGAGACAGGCAGACAGAGACAGACAGACAAACAGACAGGCAGACAAATATACAGATAGACAGACAGACAGAGAGAAGGAGAGGAGAGAAAGAGATAGATAGAGAGATAGAGAGAGAGAGAGAGGGGGGGGGGGGGCAATGAAAGGCAGAGATCCAGAAAGCGCTATGAAGACGACCTGAACACGACAGTCCTGCCCCCTTGCCCCAGCACAGCGTGAAGAATCAAGGCAGGGGGATCAAGGAACGGCGCCACACCATGCCTTTTTTGTGGGCGTCTTGATTGACGAGGTAGGTCATAATGATAAGGGCTAACTCTCTCCGTACGAACGGCGAAAGAGACGACGTTAACAGCGTTTCTCCCCAATTACCATCATCAAAATATTACAAGCGGAAGGCTCTTACACTGAAGAGGTGAATGTTGACAAAGAATACCACAATTCTGACGACGGAAGCTAAAGGTTGGGTCATTGAGACACCCACTGGACATCCGAGGGGTCTGTGTAGAGGAGAAGAGAGGACTGGCCGTACTGAGTGAGCTACGGGGAGTGGGAGACTGAATGGGGTGGGTGGGCGTTCTTCACCAGACAGAGAAGAAGAAGAAAAAGAAGAAGAAGAAGAAGAAGAAGAAGAAGAAGAAGAAGAAACAAAGACGCATTCAGACTGACTTTCACATACCACAAACAGCAAGCTCGTGGCAACTGCAATAAAAGTTCTCCGTCACAACAAGCTAAGAAGCAATCAACGTTTGCACTGTTTCAAAAAAAAATTTCAAACAGTAGCAATTCCTGACTGAATCAACAGATCCATTTTTTTGTGTGTGTGTTGACCTGAAACCTGTTAAGAAGTGGCAACCGGTGTTAGCGTGCTGTGTCTGATGGCTGAAAGGAATGACAGAGGCCCGCAGAACCAGCAGTGACAGCCACGGAGGTCTGATAGGTCAGAACTTCAACACTCCTCCTTCATCACAAAGGGCACGCAGGAAAAAAAAAAAAAAAAAAATAAAAACAAGAGAGGCAAGGCCTTCAAGACTCACTTGTGATACACTTAAAAAAAAAAATCCAAGCTTTTTATGTATTGAGTATAATTTCAAAATGTAATGTTTAAGATGAGAAAGATCAGTTTAAAGCAAATGAAGTCCCCTAGCATTAATTACAGAGTAATTTCCCTTTTTTACTATCTGCACCAAAACGTTTGCAAAATAAATAAAACTTCCATGCTGAGCAAAAGAAGTTCCTGTTTGAACAGAAAATGATAATAATGACTGCTCTTGTTGCTGGGTCAGAATATCAGATCAAAGTGCCAAGTTTAGAGAATACA
>NC_134896.1:5572430-5604930 GCF_041734735.1 Babylonia areolata | reverse complement strand
GATCACCTTGACCGGCTAAGCGTGAAGGCTGGAAACCCTTGATAGCAAAACAATTGTTCAAGTAATTGTAGGGGTTCCTTATTTTCACCCTGATAGCAAAACAAGGGTGCTAATAATGGTAGGGTCTTTTCTGCTTCCCCCTCCCCGCCCCCCCAGCTCCCCGTTCCCCTCCCGTCCCCTCCTCTCTCTCTCTCTCTTTCGAGGCCTCATTTATGACCCTCATTAAAGAGTGAGACGATGCCATTTGTCAAAGAAGTGGCTGGCTGGCTTCTTGGCGATGTGTCAAGGAATCGCTTAGGATCCAATGCATGTCAAATGGCTGGCAATTACACGTCTGCTCCTCGTTCTCACATTTAGCGGAATCAGGAACCAGCAGTGGTATAAAAAAAAGGAAAAAAAAAACCACGTCTTCTTCTCTCTGTTTGTCTGTCTGTATATCTGTCTGTGTGTCTGTCTCTCTTTCGCTCCCTCGTCACTTTGTGCGAATGTTTTCAATGTTGTTCCACACACTGAGCTCGTTCACATACATCGCAATGTGATCTTTATCCAACCTAATGATCACATATGAAGTAACAGGAGGCTCGGGCCTACACACCAATAAATTATGATACATGTATTAATTTATGAGAGACAGACAGACACACACACAGACACACACACACACACAGACAGAGAGACAGAGAGGGGGAGAGAGAGAGACAGAGACAGAGAGAGACAGAGCAAAAGAGAGGGAAAGAGAGACAGAGACAAAGGGACAGACAGATTTACAGACAGGGGAGATAGGGAGGGGGTTGACAGACAGACACAGAGAGAGAGAGAGAGAGAGAGAGAGAGAGAGAGAGAGAGAGAGACAGACAGACAGACAGACAGACACAGACACACACACACGCACACACACAGACAGAGATAGAGAGAAACACACACACACACACACACACACACACACACACACACACACACACACACACAGAGAGAAAGAGATGATAAGAGATAGAGAGCAACACAAAAGGAGAGAGAAAACAGAACTTGATAATGCTGGGTCACCGACCTGAATGCTACACGTTGAGACAGACAGGCCGACTGACAGACAGACAGACACAGAGACAGACACAGTGAAAGAAAGAGAGAGACACAGAGAGAGAGAGACAGACTGACGGACAGACAGAGAGATAGGCAGGCGGACAGACAGACAGACAGATAGAGAGACAGACGGACGGAGAAACAGAGAGACTGACAGACAAGCATACACAGAGACAGACAGACAAAGGGACAGTCGGTGAGACAGACAGACAGACAGACAGATAGGCAAACAGGCAGACATACTGAGACAGACGGACAGACACACAGTGAGACAGACAGGTGGACAGACAGAGAGACAGACAGACAGACAGACGAACGGATAGACAGACAGGCTGACAGAGAGACGTACAAACTGACAGACAGGCGAACAGACAGACATACAGATGGACGAACAGACAGAATGAATGAATGAATGAATGAATGAATCTTTATTTTCCAACGGTGAAGATATTAGCACTTTGGCCGACTTACACATCTGCCGTTGTTCAGACAGACAGAGAGACAGAGGGCACCCCTCTCTGTCCGGAACAAACCCCTTCAGGAAGCACCACGTCATCACCACCCTGTAGAACGGCCACAGATCAAAGGCCGGGGTCAGCTGTCCGCGTGATAAAAGAGACCCCGTGAAGTGAGTGATGCGTGCCGTGTGAGGCGATCCATCGCCTTCATGGCGGGTGGGAGGCAGCAGTAACGATAAATATAAAAACCCTTCCCTCTCCTTGGGTCTGACACCATTTTCGTCTTGGCTTGGCGGCCTTCACCTTCTTTCCTCCCCTCCACCCCCACCCCACTCCCTCCCTTCCTCCACCCCTACCTGTCTCCTTCTCTCCCTATCTCTCCCTCCCTTCCTCTCTCCCTCCATCCCTCTCTGTCTTCTCTCCCTGTCTCCCACCATCTCTCTATCTCTCCCTCCCTTCCTCTCTCCCTCCATCCCTCTCTGTCTTCTCTCCCTGTCTCCCTCCATCTCTCTATCTCTCCCTCCACCCCTCTCTCCCTCCATCCCTCTGTCTTCTCTCCCTGTCTCCCACCATCTCTCTATCTCTCCCTCTCTCCCTCCATCCCTCTCTGTCTTCTCTCCCTGTCTCCCACCATCTCTCTATCTCTCCCTCCATCCCTCTCTGTCTTCTCTCCCTGTCTCCCACCATCTCTCTATCTCTCCCTCCCTTCCTCTCTCCCTCCATCCCTCTCTCCCTCCATCCCTCTCTGTCTTCTCTCCCTGTCTCCCACCATCTCTCTATCTCCCCCTCCATCTCTCTATCTCTCCCTCCACCCCTCTCTCCCTCCATCCCTCTCTGTCTTCTCTCCCTGTCTCCCTCCATCTCTCTATCTCTCCCTCCACCCCTCTCTCCCTCCATCCCTCTGTCTTCTCTCCCTGTCTCCCACCATCTCTCTATCTCTCCCTCCACCCCTCTCTCCCTCCATCCCTCTCTCCCTCCATCCCTCTCTGTCTTCTCTCCCTGTCTCCCTCCATCTCTCTATCTCTCCCTCCACCCCTCTCTCCCTCCATCCCTCTCTCCCTCCATCCCTCTCTGTCTTCTCTCCCTGTCTCCATCTCTCCCTCCATCCCTCTCTCCCTC
This sequence comes from Babylonia areolata, assembly GCF_041734735.1. NCBI lineage: Eukaryota > Metazoa > Mollusca > Gastropoda > Neogastropoda > Buccinidae > Babylonia > Babylonia areolata. The sequence continues at coordinate 5,602,273 of NC_134896.1, read as the reverse complement.
CATCCCTCTGTCTTCTCTCCCTGTCTCCCACCATCTCTCCCTCTCTCCCTCCATCCCTCTCTGTCTTCTCTCCCTGTCTCCCACCATCTCTATCTCTCCCTCCATCCCTCTCTCCCTCCATCCCTCTGTCTTCTCTCCCTCTCTCCCACCATCTCTCTATCTCTCCCTCCATCCCTCTGTCTTCTCTCCCTGTCTCCCACCATCTCTATCTCTCCCTCCATCCCTCTGTCTTCTCTCCCTCTCTCCCACCATCTCTCTATCTCTCCCTCCATCCCTCTGTCTTCTCTCCCTGTCTCCCACCATCTCTCTATCTCTCCCCCCATCCCTCTCTGTCTTCTCTCCCTGTCTCCCACCATCTCTCTATCTCCCCCTCTCTCCCTCCATCTCTCTGTCTTCTCTCCCTGTCTCCCACCATCTCTCTATCTCTCCCTCCATCCCTCTCTGTCTTCTCTCCCTGTCTCCCACCATCTCTCTATCTCTCCCTCCATCCCTCTCTGTCTTCTCTCCCTGTCTCCCACCATCTCTATCTCTCCCTCCATCCCTCTCTGTCTTCTCTCCCTGTCTCCCACCATCTCTCTATCTCTCCCTCCATCCCTCTCTGTCTTCTCTCCCTGTCTCCCTCCATCTCTCTATCTCCCCCTCTCTCCCTCCATCCCTCTCTGTCTTCTCTCCCTGTCTCCCACCATCTCTCTATCTCCCCCTCTCTCCCTCCATCCCTCTCTGTCTTCTCTCCCTGTCTCCCACCATCTCTCTATCTCTCCCTGCATCCCTCCATGTCTTCTTCTCTCCCTCTCTTCCTCATCCCTCTATCTCTGCCTCCCTCCCTCCATCCCTCGCTGTCTTCTCTTCCTCCATCCCTCTTATATCCCCCTGTATCCCTCCCTCCACCCATCCCTCCCTTCCTCCACCTCTCCCTGTCTTCATCCCTCCCTCCTACCCTTTCTACCTCCATCCCTCTTCCCCCCTCGCACCCCCCCCCCCCACACACACACACTTCCAATCCTTCATGACAAACCGCAAGATTTGTTCGTTTTTCTTTTTTGTTCAACACCTCCCGCTTGGGATGAAGAAAATCCAGACCTTCAACCACTACCTGACTCAGAAGGATTCTTCGGATTCACTGCTGCTGACAGAATCACTGATGCAGAACTGTGAGAAGGAACGAACAAGGAAGCAGAAGAAGACAACCTCCAAAAAGACATTGAGATGGATCGGCCACACACTCCACAAGCCTGCATCCAGTGCCACTAGGTAAGCCTGCATCCAGCTGACAGAAGGCAAGCCCTCACCTGGAACCCGCGAGGGGAGAAGAAAAGACGAAGAGGACGGGCAAGAAATATTTGTATTTGTATTTCTTTTTATCACAGCAGATTTCTCTGTGTGAAATTCGGACTGCTCTCCCCAGGGAGAACGCGTCGCTATACTACAGCGCCACCCAATTTTTTTGTATTTTTTCCTGCGTGCAGTTTTATTTGTTTTTCCTATCGAAGTGGATTTTTCTACAGAATTTTGCCAGGAACAACCCTTTTGTTGCCGTGGGTTCTTTTACGTGCGCTAAGTGCATGCTAGCACATGGGGCCTCGGTTTATCGTCTCATCCGAATGACTAGCGTCCAGACCACCACTCAAGGTCTAGTGGAGGGGGAGAAAATATCGGCGGCTGAGCCGTGATTGGAACCAGCGCGCTCAGATTCTCTCTCGCTTCCTAGGCGGACGCGTCACCTCTAGGCCATCACTCCACGTGTTGCAGTGACCTGGAGGCAGACATGAAGAGGACAGGCCGCACCTGGGGACTGGGGACAGCTGGAGCGACTGGCCCAGGACCGGGATGGCTGGAGGAGAGTGCTTGTTGGGCGGCCTGTGTCCCACACAGGGTCAACAGACGTGGATGAGGTGAGGCTCTGTGAGGGGGTTACGCTGGTGGTTGGGGGTGGGTATAGGTTCTGACATGAATGACCTGTTCTTCACAGTCTATCTGTGCGTGTCGTGCATCATAACACAGGCCGGTTTCAGTTTCAGTTTCGGTTCCAAAGAGGCGTTCAAAACAAGCGCGGAGGTATCCATATACGCCACACCACATTCGCCCAGAATCGTTTAGTCGTTGTCTGCCTGCCTTGACGTCAGTCTCTCTGTGTCTATCTCCCACGCACGCCCACCCACACACCCACAGACACACACACACACACACACACACACACACAAGCAGACTGACAGACAGACGAGGCAGACAGACAGACAGACTGACCAGCTGACCAAAGGAACGCAGTAACAAACAACAGCACCCAGTCCTGAATGGAGGACAGCACAGAGACACGTGACTGTTAGATGTGATGTACTACTGATTTGGTTTACTGGAGTGATGGCCTAGAGGTAACGCGTCCGCCTAGGAAGCGAGATAATCTGAAATAAAATAAAATAAATAAAATAAAACAATGTTGTCATACCACCCCGTTCATGAGGGGCTATGGCCTAAAATGAATCAAATATTAGCATTCGCGTTCGCATCCTGTCTATCTATCTATTTGTCTGTCTGTCTCTTCTTTCATTCTCTCAAAACCTGCATCCCTTTTTTTATAACTCTACAACCCTCGACATCTCAAAACCTTCACCCCCCTTCCCTTACTCCCCCCCTTCTCCCTTCACCCCCCCCCCCCCTCCCCTCCCCCGCTTCAAACCGTGATCATCCACAGTTGAGCAGCACGACGTAATAACGCTGACTTTTCATCTTCACAAGACGCGTCATGATATCGTGTTTTTCTATTTAAAAAAAACAAACCAACAAACAAAAACCCCAAAAAACCCCAAACAAAACAACACACAAAAAACACCACCAACAAACTTCCAGGAAGAAAGAGACAGCTATTACTTTTCGGCCTGATCAAGCTGAAAGACCCATAACTTCAAAGAGGCTTTAATATGCCAGCAATCAACCTCAATATCGGAGGCGTCCATTTCACTTTTGAGGGTCGGCTGTGGGTGGTGGGAGACTTTGGGGGTAGGCTTGGAGGTGTCATTCAGATTCGCCTATTTTCGATTCGTCTGTCACTAATTTGGTAGTCCTGATTCGCCCACTCCCAGTTTGCCAATGTCTTCACTTGCTCTCTCTCTCTTTCTCTCTCTCTTTCTGTGTGTGTGTGTGTGTGTGTGTGTGTGTGTGTCTGTGTCCGTGTGTCTGTGTGTGCGCGCGCGTACGTGAGAGAGGGTAAGACAGAGACAGAGTGACAGAGGAAGAGGAGAAAGTTAGACAGAGACAGAGATGCTGAATAGGCGAAACGGGAACAGCAGCTATAGGCGAAACAGGACAAAGAGTCAGACTCTCAAAGGGGCATTTGGGGTGGGGGGTGGGGTGAGGGCACGATAAAAGGGTAGGCAAAACGGGAATAGGTTAAATCGGACCTGCTCTGACAAGGATTTTTCTCCGACGATGAGTAAGGGGCAATGGGGATGAGGTGGGAGGGGGAAAAACGAGAAGGGGAAGCAGTTAGTTGGTGAAGGCCACGAAAATCACAGGAGCCAACGAGACGTTGAAAAAAGGTGGGCTCGGACCTTCAAAGGAAACCTGGCCGCTTCTTAAGCATGACACGGTGGGAGTGATAGCTTTTAGCTGACAGACAGCAGGAAAGTAAAGAACAGAACACTGGGGATAATGAAAAGGGGTGACGAAAGGAAGGAAGGAAAGGAAGGAAAGGAAGGAAGGAAGGAAGGAAGGAAGGAGGGAAGGAAGGAAAGGAAGGAGGGAAGGAAGGAAGGAAAGGAAGGAGTGAATGAAGGAAGGAAAGGAAGGAGGGAGGGAAGGAAGGAAAGGAAGGAGTGAATGAAGGAAGGAAAGGAAGGAGGGAGGGAAGGAAGGAAGGAGGGAAGGAAGGAAAGGAAGGAGGGAAGGAAGGAAGGAAAGGAAGGAAGGAGGGAAGGAAGGAAGGAGGGAAGGAAGGAAAGGAAGGAGGGAAGGAAGGAAGGAAAGGAAGGAGTGAAGGAAAGGAAGGAAAGGAAGGAGTGAAGGAAGGAAAGGAAGGAGGGAGGGAAGGAAGGAAGGAAAGGAAGGAGGGAAGGAAAGGAAGGAAATGAAGGAGTGAAGGAAGGAAGGAAAGGAAGGAGGGAGGGAAGGAAGGAAGGAAAGGAAGGAGGGAAGGAAGGAAGGAAGGAGTGAAGGAAAGGAAGGAAAGGAAGGAGTGAAGGAAGGAAGGAAAGGAAGGAGGGAAGGAAGGAAGGAAAGGAAGGAGGAAGGAAAGGAAGGAAAGGAAGGAGTGAAGGAAGGAAGGAAAGGAAGGAAGGAGGGAAGGAAGGAAGGAGGGAAGGAAGGAAAGGAAGGAGGGAAGGAGGGAAGGAAAGGAAGGAAAGGAAGGAAGGAGGGAAGGAAGGAAAGGAAGGAAAGGAAGGAAGGAGGGAAGGAAGGAAAGGAAGGAGGGAGGGAAGGAAAGGAAGGAAAGGAAGGAAGGAGGGAAGGAAGGAAAGGAAGGAAAGGAAGGAAGGAGGGAAGGAAAGGAAGGAAAGGAAGGAGGGAGGGAAGGAAGGAAGGGGGATAATTTAATGGAAGGAATGACGAAAAAGTTGAAGAGGCAAGGAGAAGAAAGGGGAAAAGAAGGGAAGGAAGGAAGGAACGAATTAAAAAAAAAAATTAGAGGAAAAAAGGAATAAGCACAAATGGCCTGTTTTCATCTTGCCCACATGAAAAGGGAAAACATAACAAATACTCAATACAAAAGCATGACACTGCATGAATAAATTTCAATTCTGTCTTGGGAGAAAGAGAGACAGAGGGGGGGAGGAGAGACAGACAGACAAACCATAATCATGTATGCGCGCGCGTGTGTGTGTGTGTGTGAGTGCGTGCGTGTGTATGTGTGTGTGTGTGTGCGAGAGAGAGACAAGACAAATTCTTTATTATCGAGGATAATAGATAAGCACTGGCGCGCTTTTTTTCATCCAGTCCCCGCCCTGAAACAGGCCAGGGTCTACACTACACAAAACTACATTATATATGTCACACACACACACACACACACACACACACACACACACACACACAAACACACACACACACACACACACACACACACAGAACACTGAACTCAGAACTGTTTTTATTCAAGGATTAAGATTTTACGCATGGCCCATTCTTCCAACCTGTCCTTGCTTATCTACATCAGCTACAGTAACACATATATATTTGAGAGAAAGGGGAGAAACTGAGAAGAAAAAAAAGAAGAAGAAAGAAGTCCTGCAGAAGGAATATGATAAAGAACACACACACACACACACACACACACACACACACACAGATTGACAGATGGATAAGAGAGAGAGAGGGGGGGGGGGGGAGAGAAATATGTCATCAGTATCCGGATGACTAAAGCCACATTTTTATCATCAGTGAGAGACAGAGAGACAGAGACAGAGACAGAGAGAAACAGAGACAGAGAAAGACAGGGAGAGACAGAGACAGAGAGAGACAGAGACAGAGAGAGACAGAGAGAGACACACAGAAAGAGCGCGCACGCGTGACTGAAGCCTGGCTGAATGACGCGGGAAACGAATGACCTGCGCCTGATCGCAAGCAGTCAGTCGGCTCTCTACCCAGGTAGGCAGCCCGCTGTGCCAAGGACTCCGTGTTTGAAAAGCGCTTTGAGCTTGGTCTCTGACCGAGGATAAACGCTATAGATGTGTCCATCCCAGCCAATCAAATATATAGTGGAGTGATGGCCTAGAGGTAACGCGTCCGCTTAGGAAGCGAGAGAATCTGAGGGCGCTGGTTCGAATCACGGCTCAGCCGCCGATATTTTCTCCCCCTCCATTAGACCTTGAGTAGTGGTCTGGACGCTAGTCATTCGGATGAGACGATAAACCGAGGTCCCGTGCGCAGCATGCACTTAGCGCACGTAAAAGAACCCACGGCAACAAAAGGGTTGTTCCTGGCAAAATTCTGTAGAAAAATCCACTTCGACAGGAAAAACAAATAAAACTGCACGCAGGAAAAAATACAAAAAAAAAAGGGTGGCGCTGTAGTGTAGCGACGCGCTCTCCCTGGGGAGAGCAGCCCGAATTTCACACAGAGAAATCTGTTGTGATAAAAAGGAATACAAATACAAAATACAAATCTCGTGCGCGTGGAAGCATGTGCATGAGAGAGCAGGTCGTGAACGTGTTTGTTACTTTGCATTTCGCACCCGATGATCTGGTTCCATCTGAGGTCAAGGTGCCTTCATCAAGCAGAACTGCTCCCCACCCCCCCTCCTCCCCCCAGGGCGGCCAATACTAATTTCAATGCCCCAATAAAGTTGACAATACCATGCTTTCCTTTTCCTCCTCAAATGACATGACATTGCACCAGTTAGTCCGGGAGAAAAGAGAAAACTGGACGAGTTATTGCTGCACTGACACCTTTCCGTCATTGTCACTTTTTTCTCATTTTTCTCTGTCAAAATTCTAAAGAAGAGGGTTGTTGTTTTGTTTTTTTCTCTCTGTTCTTTGTCTGTATCACTGTCTGTCTGTCTCTGCCTCTGTCTGTGCTTCTGTCACTGTCTGTCTCTGCCTCTGTCTGTGCTTCTGTCACTGTCTGTCTCTGCCTCTGTATGTGCTTCTATCAATGTCTCTCTCTGCCTCTGTGTTTCTGTCAATGTCTGTCTGTGCCTCTGTCTGTGCTTCTGTCACTGTCTGTCTCTGCCTCTGTCTGTGCTTCTATCAATGTCTGTCTCTGCCTCTGTGTTTCTGTCAATGTCTGTCTCTGCCTCTGTCTGTGCTTCTGTCAATGTCTGTCTCTGTCTGTGCTTCTGTCTGTCTGTCTGTCTCTGCCTCTGTCTGTGCTTCTGTCTGTCTGTCTCTGCCTCTGTCTGTGCTTCTGTCACTGTCTGTGTCTGTCTCTGTCACTGTCTGTCTCTGCCTCTGTCTGTACTGTCTGTGCTTCTGTCACTGTCTGTGTCTGTCTCTGTCAATGTCTGTCTCTGTCACTGTCTGTGCTTCTATCAATGTCTGTCTCTGTCTCTGTGCTTCTGTTAATGTCTGTCTCTGCCTCTGTCTGTGCTTCTATCAATGTCTGTCTCTGCCTCTGTCTGTGCTTCTGTCAATGTCTGTCTCTGCCTCTGTCTGTGCTTCTGTCTGTCTGTCTCTGTCTGTGCTTCTGTCAATGTCTGTCTCTGTCACTGTCTGTGCTTCTGTCAATGTCTGTCTCTGCCTCTGTCTGTGCTTCTATCAATGTCTGTCTCTGTCACTGTCTGTCCTTCTGTCAATGTCTGTCTCTGTCACTGTCTGTCTCTGCCTCTGTCTGTGCTTCTTTCAATGTCTGTCTCTGTGCTTCTGTCTGTCTGTCTCTGCCTCTGTGCTTCTGTCAATGTCTGTCTCTGCCTCTGTCTGTGCTTCTATCACTGTCTGTCTCTGCCTCTGTCTGTGCTTCTGTCAATGTCTGTCTCTGCCTCTGTCTGTGCTTCTGTCAATGTCTGTCTCTGCCTCTGTCTGTGCTTCTATCAATGTCTGTCTCTGCCTCTGTGCTTCTATCAATGTCTGTCTCTGCCTCTGTGCTTCTGTCAATGTCTGTCTCTGCCTCTGTCTGTGCTTCTATCACTGTCTGTCTCTGCCTCTGTCTGTGCTTCTTTCAATGTCTGTCTCTGCCTCTGTGCTTCTGTCAATGTCTGTCTCTGCCTCTGTGCTTCTGTCAATGTCTGTCTCTGCCTCTGTGCTTCTGTCAATGTCTGTCTCTGCCTCTGTCTGTGCTTCTGTCACTGTCTGTCTCTGCCTCTGTCTGTCTGTCTGTCTGTCACTGTCTGTGCTTCTGTCTGTCTGTCTGTCTGTCTCTGTCTGTGCTTCTGTCAATGTCTGCCTCTGCCTCTGTCTGTGCTTCTGTCACTGTCTGTCTCTGCCTCTGTGTTTCTGTCAATGTCTGTCTCTGTCACTGTCTGTGCTTCTGTCAATGTCTGTCTGTCTCTGTCACTGTCTGTGCTTCTGTCAATGTCTGTCTCTGCCTCTGTGCTTCTGTCAATGTCTGTCTCTGCCTCTGTCTGTGCTTCTGTCAATGTCTGTCTCCGCCCTTCTCTGTCTCTCAAGGCATCTGTCTGTCTCTTTCCTCTCTCTCTCTCTCTCTCACCCTCCCACTCCCTTCCCATGTGTTTGTAAAATGGCCTGAGGCCGGTATACAATAAACAAATTGTCTTCTCTCTCTTTCTCTGTCTCTGTCTCTCTCTCGTTAATGTTGTTTTTGTTGTCACAATGACAGATTGAAAGAACAGGCAATGCCTAAAATCTTTATCCCTGAGTAATAATGATTTTGAATCTGTGTGTGTGTGTGTGTGTGTGTGTGTGTGTGTGTGTGTGTGTGTGTGTGTGTGTGTGTGTGTGTGTGTGTGTGTGTGTGTGTGTGTGTGTGTGTGTGTGTGTGTGTGTGTGTGTGTGTGTGTGTGTGTGTGTATGTGTGTGTGTGTGAGTGTGTTTTCTGTTTCTGTCTCTTACCTCCTTCCCCCCTCTACCCGGCACCATCCCCTTTTAAGGGCTTTGTCATGATGACAGCTTAAAGAGGTAGCAGAGTGATTTACGTATGCTGATCGTGCCCTTACTATGACCATCAGAACAGGGAAGAAGGAAACTGTTGATTATCGGATTCCAGTGGAGAGAATCTCTTGCCCAGGTTACATTCCCACGTTCACGCCCAAGAGAGCCTTAGAAAAGCCAGTGTTGCGATGGTCCCCCCCCCCCCCCCCCAAAGGTAAAACTATCCCTCAAGGCTAAATCACTAAAAGCTAGAGCAATCAATCTCGGCTCCTCTGAGAGTCATAGTCCTTCACAAAAGACTAAGCTGTAAACGAATTCCCACTGCAGTGGAGAAACCATTGATCATCCAGCTCCACCTGTAAACTGAGGAAGCCCTGAAACACGTAAAGAGGCGATCAGGCCTTTCACATCGTCTCTCTCTCCCACGAGCGCGCGCGCGCGCGCGTGTGTGTGTGTGTGTGGACAACGATGGAAAGGAAATATTGGTTTTTGTGTTCTTTTTCATCGCCCATCTCGCACTTTAAAGCCTCTCCTCCCACCCACCCCGGCCCCTAAACCTCCTCCGTCCCCCCGACCCCTACCCTCCTCACCCCTCCTCCCCGCCCATCCCCGCATCCAATGAATGACGATGATGATGATGATGGCGGAACGGAAAGGAATATTTTATCTTAAAAAAAAAAAAAATGTTTGATGAAATCCTTCGCGCGCCTAGAGGCGGACAGTTGTGCTTGATGAGAACGCCTTGACCATTTTTCGAGAGAACATAGGATTGTGGGACGGGGAGTGTGTGTGGGTGGAGGGCTGGGGTGGGGGGTGGGGGGGGGGGGGGGAAGCAACACCCACACTTAATTCAGTCACACACTCACGCCCACGCCACGTGAGCACAGAAACCTTGGAGAGGGAGGATGGCACGTGCAGTGCCTTGGAGAAGGTGAATGACAATTGCAAAGATATGGTAAAGATGGATGAAATTGTATTGTATTGTATTGTATTGTATTGTATTGTGGTTTGACGGGCGCAGTAGCCGAATGGTTAAAGCGTTGGACTTTCAATCTGAATGGTCCCGGGTTCGAATCACGGTGACGGCGCCTGGTGGGTAAAGGGTGGAGATTTTTACGATCTCCCAGGTCAACATATGTGCAGACCCGCTAGTGCCTGAACCCCCTTCGTGTGTATACGCAAGCAGAAAATCAAATACGCACGTTAAAGATCCTGTAATTCATGTCAGCGTTCGGTGGGTTATGGAAACAAGAACATACCCAGCATGCACACCCCCGAAAGCGGAGTATGGCTGCCTACATGGCGGGGTAAAAACGGTCATACACGTAAAAGCCCACTCGCGTATATACGAGTGAACGTGGGAGTTGCAGCCCACGAACGCAGAAGAAGAGGAAGAAGAAGTATTGTGGTACTCTTTGTCACACCATATTTCTATGGGTTAAATTCGGGCTGCTCTCCCTAGGAAGAGCCCTTCATTACAGTGCAGGACCACCTATACTTTTTTCCTACCTGGAAGTGTATTTATTTTCCTATCAAAAAGAAATTTTTTCCCTGCATTATTTTGAAAAATACTCCTCTTTTGTTGCCGTGTTTTTTTGTTGTTGTTTGTTTGCTTTGTTGTTTGTTGTTTTGTTGTTGTTTTAACGACTGCTAAGAGCATTCTACACAAGGGACTTCGGTTAATCGTCTATTCTGAACGACTAGCGTCCAGACCACCACCTCAGGTCTCGTAAACAGTACTGGCTGGAGTGGGATTCGTCCCCATGCCCTTAGATTCTCTCAAATCCCTGGGCGGACGTGTTACCACTTGGCCACCACCACTCCACACATTCAAGGCCATTCAAAGTGTGAATGGCGAAACCAAGGCTTACGAAGTTGAGGAATGACAAACTGAAAGCAAAAAGGATAAGACGAATGACAAATTCAAGGCAGCGGAAAGAAATTAATGACATATAAAGCCACCAAAGGGAATGATAAAATTAATGGTAAGCCATAGAGACGATCGGCGGAGAAAGATGAATGAGAAATTCAAAGCCAAAGAGAAGACGAATGGCAAATGCAAAGAGAAGAATGACAAAAGGCCACTGAAAAAAAAAGATGAATGACAATGTCAAGGCCGCGAAATAAAAGACGAATTGCAAATTAAAGGCCATGGAAAAAGATGAATGACAAGTTCAAGATCACGGAAAAAGATGAATGGCAAAGTCAAGGCCATGGAAAAAGATAAATGACAAGTTCAAGGTCATGGGAAAAAATGAATGGCAAAGGCCGCGAAAAAAGACGAATGAAAAGTTTAAGCCCATGAAAAAAATGAATGACAAGGTCAAGGCCAAGGAAATATGAACGACAAGATTAAGACCATGGAAAAAAATGAATGACAAGGTCAAGGTCATGGAAGAAGACGAATGAGAAAGTCAAGGCCATGGAACAGTCAAGGCCATGGCAAAAGATGAATGACAAGGTCAAGGAAACAGGTGAATTACTACTGCAGTGAGCTGAAGATGAACGACCTCATGGCATTCACTGTCAAGGTTTCCCCTCTCTCTCATCTCTCTCTCTCTCTCTCATTTTGTCTGTCTGTCTCTATCTCTTCCTCCCATTTTGTCCATAGATTTCCCAGTCAGCTTAAATTAGCATTACTCATGGCTTCCAGTTATGAACAGACCACTCGCAATTTGTCAATCCATCTTTTTAAAATATTCAGACTGGGATCAACTCTGATGTATTACTTGTTGTTTTGTTGTTGTTGTTGTTGTTATTGTATGATCATGTACTTACACCCGTTCATGAATGGCAATGACCTCAACTTTAATAAATCATCCGTATCCGTATCCTCGCATTCTCTCCTCCCCACCATCTCTCTCTCTCTCTCTCTCTCTCTCTCTGTGTCTCTCCCCCTCATCGCCCCCCCCCCCCCGCCCCTCTCACTCTCTTGCCCTTCTCACAGTCTCTCTCTCCCTCTCTATCTCGGCCTCTCTTTCTAGCTGTTCACATTCTGTTATATTTTCTCGGAAATGACTTGTCTACGTATTATCCAACAGTTGGGTGAAAAAAACAACAACAAACAATCAAATAAATATATACTTGTACGCTATCTATTTACACTGTTGACATAAAAATTCATTTCTTATAGCTTCGTCTCGTTTCTGGCTCTATGTCTGTCTCCGTCTATCTGTTTCTTTCTTACACCCCCCATCCCCTTCCCTTTCCTTTTCTCTGTCTCTGTCTCTCTTTCTCTCCATCTCTCTCTGTCTCTCTGTGTGTCCTCTCCCCCCCCCCCCCCACTCCCCCATCCCCTGTCCTCCATGAAAGCTGACAAAAGGACCAAATGTTTGCCAACACGGAAACGCGCGACACGACTGATGTAAATCACGGAGTCAGGCAGTGGCATCTGCTTCCTCTTCTTCTCCATCTTCTGGCGGGTGGTGGCAGGCAGAGTGGTGAAGGCGCCCTTCTCTGCCAACACATTGTCCGTGAGGGGTTGTGGGTTCTTATACCCATCTCGATCTTTCTCCCACGTTTGAGTGGAAAATCAAACAAGACGATGATAAACAGCACGCACCTGGCACACTAAAAATGAACCCACGGCAACAGAACTCAGAACTCAGAACTCATTTAATTGTCGTAAAACCATCATAGGAATTATGGACACTATAAACTAAACACAACAAGCAAACAAAAAGTAAAAGCAATAAGTTGTGAGCACATGCAGGATATTCCATAAGACATAGCTATGGACTGCGAACTTTAAAGCATTCATATATGTATTTTGCCAGTTCTGGTTGGAAATAATTTTGTGGCAACAGAGAACTCGGCCTTTGGATTATTGTGTTGCCAGTGCCATCTGGCCAATGATTCGAAGACTGGGAATTGACTGTCACAAGTAGGCGAGACCTCAAGTTAGAGTACACACTACACTTGTCCAGAAAATGCAGTTCATCCTCTATAACTCCACATGATTTACATAGCCGGTCTTTCCTAGTTACGTTGTAGTGACGTCCACGCTCAATTTCAAGTTCATGTGCACTTATTCGCAATCGACATAGTGCTCCTCTGTGTTTAGTATTTTTGCAGCTGATCAGGTAAGGTTGTAATGTATAAGTATTTGCAATTTTGCAATAAAAGGAGAGCCTTGAAATGGTCTCGTTCTTTCTGCTGTTCCAATATTGAACATATTTATCCTGTAGTTTATTCAAGACTGAATATTTTAGTCGCTTAATGCTGAGTGTGCCTTGGTTCTCCCACACGTGGGAGAATCCAATTGAAACCAGTATCTTTTTGATAAAATTAAGCCAAGGAACTTTTTCCAATGAATCCATCGATAACATATCATCATATGCTTGCCTCAAATAGCTATCTTCTTTTGATTCTATGATGTGTACCCAAAATGAGATGACCTGACACACTGCGGTCAGAGAAATGGGGTATCTGCCCAGTTCTGCCAGGACTGGTAACTTAATTGATCTTTTGTGTACGCCCATTAAGCTCCTACAGAAGTTGACATGTACATTTTCTGATGGGCATTTTGCGGAGAGAAAGGCATCAAATTGGTTGAACAGCATAGAGGGCGTGGAGAAGTTTGTCGCAGTTTGATTGAATGGAAACCACACCTCAGCGCCGTAACTGAGAATTGGGGTGACTAAAATGTCAAACAGTTGCGTCATTACATCAATTTTTACTTCTTTCCCTCGCACACTGCGTTTCAGAGCATGCGCTGCTTTATGTCCTTGTTTGGCTAAGTGGTCTTCAGCAAGGTGAAAATTTCCACTCTTATGAAAAATAACTCCCAAGTATTTATATCTATCCGTCGTTTCGATGCAGTTATCGCCACATGAAAAGAGCACTGGTATTTTGGGGTCGTTTTTTGTGAAAATTACGACTTTTGTTTTGTCCCTGTTGATTTTAAGCCCCCATTGCAGACAGTATTCATGTAGTTGGTCTAGTTTGTTTTGTAGTCCGACTTTTGTTGTCGAGAGCATCACAATGTCATCCGCATATAACAGATAAGGGATCTGAGTCTTGAGACAACATGGGTTGTCCCTCTAGCAAAATCCTGTATATCCTCTCTGATAGGCACACACACACACACACACACACACACACACACACACACACACACACACATACATACATACATATATATATATATATATATATATATATATATATATATATATATATATATATATATATGCAATAACCAAGGCCTCATTAGCGCGTTGGGTTAGGCTGCTGGTCAGGCATCTGCCTAGCAGACGTAGTACGAACTAACTGAATTGAACTAGAATCTATCGAAAAGACCTCATTTCCATGGCTTAGACTTTTCTTCCCAAACCTGTCCTAATGGAGCACTGATGCCTCTCGCGCACAGTACCTATCGTAAGATGGAATATACACTTGCGCAAGCAGGAACCTGATATTGTTTCATGGAGGCGTTGTCCTTCCACATAAAGCATCAGTATGGGCAGTGCCGGTACTGGCTTTGCTCTGAAAATGTCTGGCTTAGATCTTTCCTTTTAGCCTATGGCAATGGGGAGGTGTGGGGGGGGGGGGGGGGGGGGGGGAATTCTACCCTTAACTCAGGGCTCTCGGTTTGAAAGTTCAACGCTTTAACCACTTGGTTGTTGAGATGAGTCCATCAGTGGCAACACCTCAAAATTATGACCCCACCCCCTCTCCCCTCTCATTTCTTCCTCCTCCCACTCCCAGCCATTCATTTCCACGTTCCAATTATCTCCATCTCACAGGAGAAGGAGGAAGAGGAGGAGGGAAGGAAGGGGTGTGGGGGGTGTGGTGGTGGGTTGGTGGTGGTGTAGAGGGAGGGGAGGGGTCGGTGTGTGGTGGGGCTTGAGGAAGGGGATGCGGGTGGGATAGTTGGGGGGGGGGGGGGGGGGGGGGGGGGGGGGGGGTGAAGAACAACGTCACGAAATTCTGCACGCACTTCCGCATTTCCGCGAAAGGCAAGACATTAGTCATGGGGTGGACTGGGGCGCCACGAGGGCCAGCATCAGAAAAGAAATCATCCCACTCAGAAAAAAACCCAGAAGGTATCACTGTCTTTGTCTCTCTTTCACTCTGCGTCCGCTGTTTCAGTCTTTGTTGTTGTTGTTGTTATATATATTATTTTTTAAAATCTCTTTTTCTCATGTATCCCAATGTATTATTACTTTGAAAGGTCACACACACACACACACACACACACACACACACACACACACCAAACAAACAAACAAACACACATGTACGCATGAACACGTACGCTTGCACAGCTGACGCTATCACAGAAAGAGAAAGAGAGAGAGAGAAAGAGAGAGAGAGAGAGAGAGCGACAGACAGACAGACAGATAGAGAGGCAAATAGAGATGGAGACAGAGAGACAGATAGGGACAGAGAGAAACAGAGACAGAGCCACATACATACAGACTGATACTGAAAGACAGGCAGAGAGGTAGAGAATGAGAGAGACAGAGAGAGACAGAGAGACAGGCAGAGGGACAGAGAGACAGGCAGAGAGACAGAGACAGAGAGACAGACAGAGAGACAGAGAACGACAGAGACAGAGAATGACAGACAGAGAGGCAGACAGAGAGATACAGAATGACAGAGACGCAGAGACAGACAGAGAGACAGAGAATGACAGAGACGGAGAGACAGACAGAGAGACAGAGAATGACAGACAGAGAGGCAGACAGACAGATACAGAATGACAGAGACAGAGAGACAGGCAGAGAGACAGAGAATGACAGACAGTGAGACAGACAGAGAGACAGAGAACGACAGAGACAGAGAGACAGACAGAGAATGACAGAGACAGAGAGACAGAGAATGACAGACAGAGAGACAGAGAATGACAGACAGAGAGGCAGACAGAGAGATACAGAATGACAGAGACGCAGAGACAGACAGAGAGACAGAGAATGACAGAGACGGAGAGACAGACAGACAGAGAATGACAGAGACGGAGAGACAGACGGAGAGACAGAGAGACAGAGAATGACAGACAGAGAGACAGACAGAGACAGACAGAGAGACAGAGAATGACCGAGACAGAGCGACAGGAGAGTCCATACAGAAGTAGGGACGGAATCAAGAGAAAGAGATCATGAGGACAGACAGGGGGATTAACTCCCAGTCGTCACCTCTTCAGCAGTCCTGGCGGTGTAACAGCCTCAAACTGCCCCTCCTACTGGGGTTTTACCCCCGGGGTTAATTTGGGCAAACCTTGAAAATGACCCCAGAGGTCATTTGTCTCCAGTCAAGATCGACACCCCACTCCCACCCCCACCCCCTGCCTGGAAATCACCATCTTTATACGGATTCTAACAAGCTATGGAAAAACGATGGGTGATCGTTCCGAGTTGGCCTCTGCTCTCCCTCCCTACCCCCCTCCTCCTCTCTATTATAACTGTACGGAAGAAAAGGTGTGGGTGTGGTGGGGGGGAGTTCTGCTTTGATGGCCGCTATTGATTCTACCTGGGCCAGATTGTATTGTATTGTATTGTATTGTATTGTATTGTATTTATTACTCTTTTGTCACAACAGACTTCTCTATGTGAAATTCGGGCTGCTCTCCCTGGGGAAAGAGCACGTCGCTACACTGAGAGCGCCACCCTTTTTTTCTGCCTGCAGTTTCATTTGGAGGATTTTTCAAAAGTTTTTTTTTTTTACCATGAACAACCCTTTTGTTGTCGATGGTTCTTTTTACGTGCGCTAAGCGCACGCTGCACACGGGACCTCGGTTTATCGTCTCATCCAAATGACTAGTCCAGACCACCACTTAAGGTCTAGTGGAAGGAGGGAGGGGAAAAAAATACTGGCAACTGTAGGATTCGAACCAATGTGTTGAGATTCTCTGACTTCCTAGGCGGACGTGTTACCACTAGGCTACCACTCCACTTCACTTGTGTCATTTCAAGCGAGCCTAGAATGACTCCTGTACACATTATGAGGAGGGGTGGTGGTGGTAAAATCAAACTGTCAGTTCTGACTTGCTGAAATAAGTTTACCCCCGGGGGGTGGCGGCGAGGAGGGGGTGCATTCCAGACCGGTCCACAGATTAGCGCGCGGTTATTCTCACGGACTTACAATTTTATTTAGAAATCCGTTGGTTAATCAGGATCGGTTAGATTTCACCACTGGCGGGGTAAAAATAACAACAACAAAAACCAAAGGAGAGGGGTGGGGGCTGGGGGGGATTGGGGGGTGGGGGGGGCAGGGGTGGGTGGGTGGAGAACAGCCTGTTACACCGGGGAAGAGCCGCAAGGGTCACAGCCGTCACTTCCGATTATCTCCCCTGCACACCACCACTCCCACACCACCACCCAATGCCCACGCCACCCCCACCCCCCTCCTCACCCCTCGTATTCACTTCATTACCCGTGTCCACTCATACCTCATTTCTCTCTTCCTCCTCTTCCTCATCCTCGATCCGCCTTTCTCCTTTCCCCCCCTCTCTGAACGTCTCCATCACCGTCACTCTGCCCCCCCCTCCCCCCCCATCCCCCACCCCCTGCAACCCGTCACCCCCTTTCCCTGCCGGCGCATTCTTCGTAATCCACCCGCACCCGCTGTGCTGGATCCCCCCCCACCCCTCCCCAACCCCCTACCCCCCCAGTTCCCCATTACGTCCTCCCTAATCAGCGTTCCACTTGTTCCTGCTCTGGCAGTCTGTCTGTCTGTCTCAGTCTGACTCTCTCTTTCAATATGTGTGTGTGTGTGTGTGTGTGTGTGTGTGTGTGTGTGTGTGTGTGTGTGTGTGTGTGTGTGTGTGTGTGTGTGTGTGTTGGGTGGAGAGAGTGTGTGCATGTGTATGGATATGAATGTATGAATGCGTTCGTTTTATTACTTTTTACGATGTTAATGATGATGATGGTGATCATTCTTCGTTGTAGTAGCAGTAGATGTAGCAGTGTTAACAAAATGATTATTTTTGTGTCGTTATCGTTAATGTTGTTATTGTTATTGTTGTCAAAAGGACAGATGGAAGACTGGGCGATGCCTAGAATCTTTATCCTTGTGAAATAAAGTTTTTGAATCTTGAATCTTTGTTTTTCTGTGCCCCTCTGTCCATGTGTCTGTCTGTCTCTCTCTTAGCCTGTCTGTCTGTCTGTCTGTCTCAGTCACTCCTCTCTCTGTCTGTGTCAGTCTGACTCTCTCTTTCACTCTGTCTCTCTCTCTCCCTCTATCAGTCTCTGTCTGTCTGTCTCTCTGACTGGAAGACTAGCCCATGCTCAAAGTCTCAATCAAAAACGTTTTGATTTCTGAGTCTTGGGCTCTCTGTTCCTCTCCCCAACCCTACCTCCCTCCCTCTCTGTCTGTCTGCTGCATGTCTGTCTCCCTCCAATACTGACCATTTTCCCAAAATGTGACGTGTTGAGGAAGAAATACCTACCGAATCACGTAAAACAAGGTTAGAATTCTCCTGTAACCCTGTGACGTGAAAAAAACAAACGTCATGTCCTCGGAGGCGTAGTTTTCTGTTCAGATAGGTCATTGGAATGTCCTCGTTAATCATTGTCGTTGTTCGTTTCTAGAAGATCAATGTTCAGTATAAATCTCTCTCTCTCTCTCTCTCTCTCTCTCTCTCTCTCTGTCCCTCCACCCCCCCTCTCTCTCTCTCTAAACCATATCGGTCTGTGAATCAGCTGTGAACCTGACTGCAGCCTGACCCTCAACTAACATCCTGCCCTCACACCTTTCCTAGTCTTCCATCCCCATAGTGGAGTGATGGCCTAGAGGTAACGCGTCCGCCTAGGAAGCGAGAGAATCTGAGCGCGCTGGTTCGAATCACGGCTCAGCCGCCGATATTTTCTCCCCCTCCACTAGACCTTGAGTGGTGGTGTTGGAAGCTAGTCATTCGGATGAGACGATAAACCGAGGTCCCGTGTGCAACACACACTTAGCGCACGTAAAAGAACCCACGGCAACAAAAGTGTTGTTCCTGGCAAAATTCTGTAGAAAAATCCACGTCAATAGAAAAAACAAAACTGCACGCAGGAAAAATACAAAAAAACAAAAAACAAAAAAAAGGGTGGTGCTGTGGTATAGCGACGCGCTCTCCCTGGGGAGAGCAGCCCGAATTTCACACAGAGAAATCTGTTGTGATAAAAAGAAATACAAAATACAAAAATACTGTCCCTGCTATCCCCCCCCCAACCCCGTCCAGTCCCAACATCCCTTTCTACGTTCCTCAACTCTACTCCTCCCCCCCCCTCATCCCCCGTCCAACGATTACCATCACAGCTCTCTCTCTCCCCCCCCCTCTCCCCCCTTCCTCTTCTCTCAACCTTTTGTTTCATGGCAACGTCTTTTCTTCTTCTTCTTTCTGTTACACGACCAACATCGACTTGCCGATGATTCTGTTGTGGTTGGTGCATGCTTGGGTATTTTCGTGTCTCCATGACCTGCCGAACACTGACATGGATAAAAAGGATACTTAATGTGCGTCTTTAATCTTCTGCGTGCGTATACACACGAAGGGGGTTCAGGCACTGGCAGGTCTGCACACATGTTGACGTGGGAGATCGGGAGAAATCTCCATCATTTACCCACCAGGTGCCGTTACCGAGATTCAAACTCGGGACCCTCAGATTGAAAGTCCAACGCTTTAATCACTCGGATATTGTCTCAGAACTAAATCCCAGGACCACATAGTTTCCAGCTCCAATTTCTAGGAGGCGTCAAAGCGTGCGGACTGATCCATACACGTTACACGAAGTCTGCTTAATTCAACTTAAAAAGAAAAAAAGGGGGAAGGAGTGTGGTGGTGGTGGTGGTGGTGGCAAGGAGTGTGGTGGTGGTGGGAAGGTGTCTGGTGTTGGTGGTGGTGGTGGTGGTGGTGTGCCTCCTGGCAACACCAGCCGACTTCCAGCGCCCTGCGTGATGCTCATGACTCTTGCAGAGTCCAGACGTGGCCTGAACAGTCAGTCACCCCGGTGTGCACCGACAGCGCCATTCCCCCCCTTGAAATCGAGGGACGGTCATAAATTAATTAACAGGCTAGCCAACAGGAAGCAGGTAAGCACAGGACGCAACCGTTATCGATGTCTGTTACACTTGGAACTCTAGTCATCGCTTCGGTCTTTTTATCTCTTCGCACAGAATATATATATATATTTTTTTTTTTTTTCTCTCTCGCTGTCTCACTTTCGCCAAGAAAAGGCAAACATTGGTCAAGAGGAAACAGAAAAGTTATCATCCTCTTGCGTCATCAATCAGTTTTTAAGGAACATCTCTCTCTCTCTCTCTCTCTCTCTCTCTCTCTCGTTTTCTTTCTTTCTCTCTCACTTTCTTTCTCAGTGATAGTGTCAGCTGTGCAGGTGCGCGTGTGATCTTTGAAAGCAATAATAAAATTAATTGGGATGCAGAAGAGAACGAGAGACAGAGAATGAAAAAGGGCGCGGAGAGAGAGAGAGAGAGAGGGAGAGAGACAGAGAGAGAGAGAGGGAGAGAGAGAGAGAGACAGACAGACAGACAGAGACAGAGAGACAAAGTGAGTGAGTGAGAGAGAGAGAGAGAGAGAGAGAGAGAGAGAGAGAGAGAGAGCATTACAAATTACCTTTAAAGAGTGATTTTTATATCAGTTTTTTCAACCAGCTAACATCACGTCATTCCACTTCACAGCAATTCAATCTTTATTAAGAAAAAAAGGGACATGACATTAATGTCTTTTCTTTCGACACTCTTACATCAATTTGTAACTAAAAACCAACAGTGCCCGTGTTACGATACTCTTACATCAATTTGTAACTAAAAATCAACAGTGCCCGTGTTACGATACTCTTACATCAATTTGTAACTAAAAACCAACAGTGCCCGTGTTACGATACTCTTACATCAATTTGTAACTAAAAACCAACAGTGCCCGTGTTACGATACTCTTACATCAATTTGTAACTAAAAATCAACAGTGCCCGTGTTACGATACTCTTACATCAGTTTGTAACTAAAAACCAACAGTGCCCGTGTTACGATACTCTTACATCAGTTTGTAACTAAAAATCAACAGTGCCCGTGTTACGATACTCTTACATCAGTTTGTAACTAAAAACCAACAGTGCCCGTGTTACGATACTCTTACATCAGTTTGTAACTAAAAACCAACAGTGCCCGTGTTACGATACTCTTACATCAGTTTGTAACTAAAAACCAACAGTGCCCGTGTTACGACACTCTTACATCAGTTTGTAACTAAAAACCAACAGTGCCCGTGTTACGACACTCTTACATCAATTTGTACCTAAAAATCAACAGTGCCCGTGTTACGATACTCTTACATCAATTTGTAACTAAAAATCAACAGTGCCCTGTGTTTCGACACTCTTACATCAATTTGTAACTAAAAATCAACAGTGATCCTGTTTCGATACTATTACATCAATTTGTAACTAAAATTCAACATTGCCCTGTGTTTCGATACTCTTACATCAGTTTGTAACTAAAAATCAACAGTGCCCGTGTTTCGACACTCTTACATCAATTTGTAACTAAAAATCAACAGTGCCCGTGTTACGATACTCTTACATCAATTTGTAACTAAAAATCAACAGTGCCCGTGCTTCGATACTCATCAATTTGTAACTAAAAATCAACAGTCCCCGTGTTACGATACTCTTACATCAATTTGTAACTAAAAATCAACAGTGCCCGTGTTTCGATACTCATCAATTTGTAACTAAAAATCAACAGTCCCCGTGTTACGATACTCTTACATCAATTTGTAACTAAAAACCAACAGTGCCCGTGTTACGATACTCTTACATCAATTTGTAACTAAAAACCAACAGTGCCCGTGTTACGATACTCTTACATCAATTTGTAACTAAAAATCAACAGTGCCCGTGTTACGATACTCTTACATCAGTTTGTAACTAAAAACCAACAGTGCCCGTGTTACGATACTCTTACATCAGTTTGTAACTAAAAACCAACAGTGCCCGTGTTACGATACTCTTACATCAATTTGTAACTAAAAATCAACAGTGCCCGTGTTACGACACTCTTACATCAATTTGTACCTAAAAATCAACAATGCCCTGTGTTTCGACACTCTTACATCAATTTGTAACTAAAAATCAACAGTGATCCTGTTTCGATACTCTTACATCAGTTTGTAACTAAAAATCAACAGTGCCCGTGTTACGATACTCTTACATCAATTTGTAACTAAAAATCAACAGTGATCCTGTTTCGATACTCTTACATCAATTTGTAACTAAAAATCAACATTGCCCGTGTTTCGACACTTTTCCATCAATTTGTAACTAAAAATCAACAGTGCCCGTGTCTCGACACTCTAACATAAATTTGTAACTAAAAATCAACAATGCCCTGTGTTTCGACACTCTTACATCAATTTGGAACTAAAAATCAACAGTGCCCGTGTTTCGATACTCATCAATTTGTAACTAAAAATCAACAGTCCCCGCGTTACGATACTCTTACATCAATTTGAAACTAAAAATCAACAGTGCCCTGTGTTTCGACACTTACATCAATTTGTAACTAAAAATCAACAGTGCCCGTGTTTCGATACTCTTACATCAATTTGTAACTAAAAATCAACAGTGCCCGTGTTACGATACTCTTACATCAATTTGTAACTAAAAATCAACAGTGCCCGTGTTACGATACTCTTACATCAATTTGTACCTAAAAATCAACAGTGCCCATGTTTCGACTGTCTTACATCAATTTGTAACTAAAAATCAACAGTGCCCGTGTTTCGACACTCTTACATCAATTTGTAACTAAAAATCAACAGTGCCCGTGTTACGATACTCTTGCATCAATTTGTAACTAAAAATCAACAGTGCCCGTGTTTCGACACTCTTACATCAATTTGTAACTAAAAATCAACAGTGCCCGTGTTTCGATACTCATCAATTTGTAACTAAAAATCAACAGTCCCCGCGTTACGATACTCTTACATCAATTTGAAACTAAAAATCAACAGTGGAAAACTTACCAAACTCTCAGCGCCACTGAACTCCGTGACTTGGTGGTAATCCCAGAGGAACAAACTGAACTTGAAACCAACAACACAGGCAGGAACCGAGTAAGGGAGAACGAAAAAAAAAAAAAAAAAAAAAACCCCACAAAAAAACCCACCACCGCCCTCTGCACTTCACCCCCGCTGCCAGTGAAAGACTGATGGCGGTCCCCAAAGTGCCGTCACCCAGTTACCGGGACCCCCCCCCTCACTGTGTTCCTTCTGTCCGACCACCCCCCCTAATGACATTGCACCCCCGGGGGACAAGACTGGGGCTGTGACCGTGGAAGGGAGATAGAGGGGTGAGAGGGGGGGAAGAAAGAGAGAGAGAGAGACAGAGAGAGACGGAGAGAGACAGAGAGAGAGAGTGACAGAGACGGGGAGCGAGAGAGAGTGACAGAGACGGAGAGAGAGGGGGGCAGGGCACAGGGTTAAAGATTGGTCTGTACCTTTAGAGAGAGAGAGAAAGTCTCAGTTTCAGTTCCAAGGATGTGTCCTGTGCGGACTGATCCATATAAGCTAAATAACATCTGTTGGGGGGGTGGAGGTGGGAGTGTGTGGGGGGGGGGGGGGGGGGGGGGGCGGGGGGGGGGGGGGGAGCAGGTGCTGAGGGCCTACACTGAGTTTATGTAAACATTAACACATAATGGGAAAAAACACACCAAAAAACCCAGAGAGCACCCAGGACTGTTCCAATTTACAGACAGACATCTTCACCTTTTCCAGTCTTGAAGGAAAAAGATAATTATTTCTTTTCGGACTCATTTTCAACCATTAGCTTTTAGGGCTACCCATTGGTAGCGCGTTGATGTTTCTCCCCCTTCAGCAATGAACGATATCCGTTCGGACCCCTCTACTGCTCTTCGCAGTTCTAACCAGTATGTCAACGATTCTCCTCGTTCAGCAATGAACGATATCCATTTGTACCCCTCTACCCCCCCCCCCCCCCTCCCCTCCCCCCCCCCACCTCCTCCTCGTCATTTCGTCATTGTTTTTATTATCTTTGGCATTTCAGATGATTGTCGCTGTCTTTTCTTTTATTAGTATCTTGACCTTCTGCTTTGATGACAATAGGGGAGGGGGGATCGGCAGGCTATTATTCCTCCGCCCCTAGACGAATAAATCTTTTTTTTTTCGCCCCCAGACGAATAAATCTTCTTCTTTTTTCTGTGATTCCATGACTCTAATTATATACAGCTTTTTTTTTCTTCCCCAAACTCTCTGATTCTGTGTCTGTAGATCCTCTCTGTTACCATCTGTCATCATCAAAAGTGGAAGGTTCATCCCCCCCCTCCACCGCCCCCTCTTTTTTTTCTTCTTTCTTTCTCACTTGTTTGTTATTTAAGCATTTAGGTCATGAGCCCAAATCGGAAGAATCAGAGATTTTGCACTGGCAAAGTGTAACTTTCGAGAGGTTCGATGGAAAGCCTGTTGTTGTTTGGATGGGTGGTTTGGCTTGTGCTGGTCGTCTTTTTGAATGATAGTACATCACAACAGATACCATGTATTCACGAACAAACATTGGCATTGGAGAAGCGACACACAGTTCGATTCTTGACGAAAGGAGTAACGGTGTTGATACATTGACAACATGGGGACGAGAAATATCACACAGAAAATGAGATTGTCAGCCTAAAAAAAATGAATTAAAAAAAAAATATATATATAAAGATGTGATTTCTCCTTCGCTGATCATGATTAACATGTTCCCAGGAATGAAATGTTAAATAAAAATGCAATCTTCTCGTTATTTCTATCATTGGCTGCCTGCACCACTGAATAAAATGACTGGTTATTCAACTGAGCAGTAATTGGTTTGTCAGAAACCATGACTCACGCAGAAAATTGCAGCCATTGTCCACAACACAAGAATCATTCAGGTGACACGTGTTCCATATAATTATTCAGCTTGACGATAATTCACCTTTTCCGCAAACTTTATTTGCGTTGTCCACCTTATTTTCCAATCAATCACAAGCACACAGTCTCTCTCTCTCTCTCCTGTGTGTGTGTGTGTGTGTGTGTGTTACCAAACTGAACACCGGTTCACTTGAGAGAGAGAGAGAGAGAGAGAGAGAGAGAGTGTGTGTGTGTGTGTGTGTGTGTGAGCGTATAATCTGACTGAACACCTGTTCACTTGAGAGAGAGACAGAGAGTGTGTGTGTGTGTGTGTGTGTGTGTGTGTGTGTGTGTGTGTGTGTGTGTGTGTGTGTGCGCGTGCTCATTACCTGACTGAACCCCTCTTCACTTTGTTCATTTGTTCAATTCCTTGTCCTCTGCAGGCACGCGACTGAAAGGTTGACACACCGCACGCCAACCACGCCCCTAGTGTGTGATTGTGTGATTGTGTGTGTGTGTGTGTGTGTGTGTGTGTGTGTGTGTGTGTGTGTGTGTGTGTGTGTGTGTGTGTGTGTGTGTGTGTGTGTGTGTGTGTGTGTGTGTGTGTGTGTGTGTTCGTGTGTGTGTGTGTGTGTGTGTGTGTGTGTTCGTGTGTTCGTGTGTGTGTGTGTGTGTGTGTGTGTGTGTGTGTGTGTGTTCGTGTGTGTGTGTGTGTGTGTGTGATTGTGTGTGTGTTCGTGTGTGTGTGTGTGTGTTCGTGTGTGTGTGTGTGTGTGTGTGTGTTCGTGTGTGTGTTCGTGTGTGTCTGTGTGTGTGTGTGTGTTCGTGTGTGTGTGTGCGCGTGTGCGTGTGTGTGTGTGTTCGTGTTCGTGTGTGTGTGTGTGTGTGTGTGTTCATATGTGTGTAAACTAAATGTTGTGTCTGCGTGTGTGCAGACTGTGATAAAGCTCTTTTCCATTCAGGCGAAAAAACGGTTCAGACTCACCTGTAGGTGGTGACTTGTCCAATGATGAGAGTAGGCCCTGAGGGCAAAACCAAGACAGAGGTAAAACTAAGAACTGTGAGGAGTTATCAAAAAGAAATTCTGTCTTCAGCGGAACAGCCGGAAGATTTTTTTTTTTTTTTTTTTAATCTGTGAAGCATGTGAACGCAAGTGGTTAAAAGCGTGCAAGTGCTGATTGGTCCCCTCCTTTCAATCGCGTGCCTCGTTCTCTCTACTTCCCGCTTTGTCTTTTAAACCCGTCACTCCGGACCACGCCACGCCGTGTGAACATGCCTTTAGGATGGAATTATCGCCACCGTCAGCCACACGGGGCTCACCCGGCCACACACACACTTACAGGCCGATCACTGGTTCCAGAACCCGCCAGGAAATCAGACGGACAAAGATCTGACACACGACCGGCGGAATAGCCGAGTGGTTTAGGTGTTGGACTTTCAATCTGAGGGTCCCGGGTTCGAATCACGGTAACGGCGCCTGGTGGGTAAAGGGTGGAGATTTTTCCGATATCCCAGGTCAACATAATTATGTACAGACCTGCCAGTGCCTGAACCCTCTTCGGGTGTATACGCACGCAGAAGATCAAATACGCACGTTAAAGATCCTGTAACCCTATGTCAGCGTTCGGTGGGTTATGGAGACGCGAAAATACCCAGCACGCATAAAATGCTAGTAATGGTCAAAGTTATGACCGCTGAGCATTAATGGAAGAAGAAGAAGGGGATCAACGATTTCTCCCATCAGGAGACGATGCCCCATGCGACTGACAATCACTCAATCGATCACGATGTCAGGTCATCGACCTCTGTCAGTTCAAGGCCTGACTAAGCGCGTTGGGTTACGCTGCTGGTCAGGCATCTGCTTGGCAGATGTGGTGTAGCGTATATGGATTTGTCCGAACGCAGTGACGCCTCCTTGAGCTACTGATACTGATACTGATACTGTCAGTTCAAGACGTCAACCGACCAAGCAAACACCACCATCGATCGATCAAATCAGTTACCTTATGAGTCTGCTGACTCAAACAACCCGTTAGTTAGTCAACCAATCAACTGCCTAACGTGTGTGGCGCTATACTATAGTGACTAGTCATCAGCAGCTTCGCGGTAACATCACACACCATTGTAACGGGCTGCTCTTACCCCCGTTGGGTCCTGCACAGGAGGTCAGCTCTGGTTACACAAACAGGCATTTGACATTTTACGTGTATGACCGTTTTTGTCTATCTACCCCGCCATGCAGGCTGACATATTCCGTTTTCGGGGGTGTACATGCTGGGTATGTTCTTGTTTTTATAACCTACCGAACGCTGACATGGATTACAGGATCTTTAACGTGCGTATTTTGATCTTCTGCGTGCATGAACACACGCCATTACACTAGCTCTTTGGCTTCAATAGTTCCGTTTCAGTTTAAAGGAGCTGTCAAAGGATGCGGGCCTGTCTTTATTGGTTGCAGTGGTTAACCATACCGACCATTCCCAACAAAGCAAACCCTAAAACAACAATAAAGACAAGTAACTCTTCGTTTACAAGGTGCACAACTTCTGTCATTCCTGCTGTGTGCGCATGTAAAATGATCGGTGTAAGGACAAGCCCGGAACTTCCTTTTTGAGGAAGTGTCTGGGTTTGTTCCTGTGCACCTTTTACATACCTGTGTGCTGGCTAAATCGGTAGCATGAGCAGCGCCGAGCTGCAGTTGTGTACCTTGTTAATGGAAAGAGTTACTTCTCTTTGCTATTACTGAATCCTTTGCTCTCTCAGCCTCGCTGTGCTTTAATTTCGTTTCAAAAGAGACCCTACTTTTTGCAGGACTGCTTATTTCAAAATGTGTCAGATCTTAGTTGCAGTCGCTATGTTTTTCTCCATCCTGAACAAGCTGAAGAAACAACTGCTGCAAATCTGACGGAAAACGTTAACTACAGAAGAGCTCACTGTTTGTAATGTGCTCAATGTTCTCGTCCTTGTCTTCACTGGCAAGAACAGTGCCATTTTGTATTCTATCAAACTCCTAGCGAAGTCTATCAAGGGCAACTCATCAAGGATAGTTCTTCACTTAAGGGGCACAGTGTGCGTTAATAGTCTTGGACTGGTCCAGTTCACACTTAAGACATTTCGTCGGATTTGTCGAGGATAGATTTCCAGTGTGCAGACGACAGGTCTGACGCCTGACTGATTGGCTCGTTGGTGAAACATTGTTCGTGTGATGAATGGGTCTCGCCCATGTAAGCTTGCTCCTGATTGGGTGTTCAAAGTTTCGTTCCGGCACGGGTTTAGTTGTGATCTTGAGAGAGATTAGAGAGATTAGCCTTTTTTTTCTGTCTGCCACCTTTATCCCCCCCCCCCCCCCCAGTGGACTGACAGCATTGCAGAATGGACAGGAAACGATTTGTACTCATGCTTTGACACAGCTGACAGACATGGAGGAGTCTGCTGAAGTTATTCTGGGCGACGCTCCAATCACTCTTCACAGAGGGAGAATAAGAATAAGAAAGATCAGATCGAAGCGCGTGCGCGCTCACACACACACACACACACACACACACACACACACACACACACACGCACACACACACGCACGCACACACACACACACACACACACACGCACGCACACACGCACACAGAGAGGAAGGGTCACCCAGCAGAAAAAAAAAAGATAAATAAAACATGGGTGGGAATTGAGCAGGGGCAGGAGGGTGGAAGGAAGTGGAGGGGGGGGGGGGGGTATTTTCGCTGCCCATCGTGCTAGCGGTGTCAGTGTACTTACTACCCTTAAGATTTAAGACTTCATTGACCACAACAGCACTAGTGACTTGGACCATCAAAGCTTTCGGTATGCTAAATCGTATCTCTTGCAATTCTTCATTAATTTTACACGTTTTGACGAGAGAGAAAAAAAATCACTTGCCGTTGACTTGCTGAACTCCTAGCGAAACAAATGACACGCTTCGTTTCATTAACTCACTCAGTACGGCCAGTCCTCTCTTCTCCTCTACACAGACCCCTCGAATGTCCAGTGGGTGTCTGAATGACCCAACCTTTAGCTTCCGTCGTCAGAATTGTGGTATTCTTTGTCAACATTCACCTCTTCAGTATAAGAGCCTTCCGCTTGCAATATTTTGATGATGGTAACTGGGGTGAAACGCTGTTTACATCGTCTCTTTCGCCGTTCGTATGGAGAGAGTTAAAAAAAGAAGAAAGAAGAAAGAAAGAAAAAAAGAAAAGTGAACTGCTATTTTCAACATTTCTGTTCTTTGTCCTTCTCCTTCTTCTCTTTTTCTTCCCACACTTTTAAGTTTCGCTCTGTCTTCTCCCATTCTTCATTTCACAACCTCCTACCCCTTTCAAGAAAAAAAAGGCTCCCTGCATCAATACTATTTTCTGTAAGTGCCTTAAAAAAAAAAAAAAGAAAAAAAAGAACTCCACATATACTTCTTCGCGCTTGCTTTAAAGCTTTGAAATAAAAAAAAGTTGGTGTAAGGTCTGAAGGCAGTTAGTGATAGTTTCTTTGCTTGCTTAAAGGCTTTCATTTAAAAACTTTTTTTTTTTTTTTTTTTTTTTTCAAGTGGGTGGAGGGTGGAGGCACTTTCCTTCTGTTAACGTTCCGGCTTTGTCTGGCCATTGTCTGCCCTTCGTTCTCATTGGTTCCTGACCCGTCCGGCGGAAGGTGTGTGTGAGTGTGTGGGGGGGGGGAGGGATCATGGTTCTTTTCCTAGCTGCCACGTTTTCCATCTGCCCCTCATCGCACCCCCCCTCCCCTCCCTTCCCTCCCAAGGTGCCCCTTCCCGTCCACCCATTACCCCCCCCCCCTCACCTTTCCCCTCCCAAGGTGCCCCTTCCCGTCCACCCATCACCCCCCCCCCCACCTTTCCCCTCCCAAGGTGCCCCTTCCCGTCCACCCATCACCCCCCCCCCACCTTTCCCCTCCCAAGGTGCCCCTTCCCGTCCACCCATCACCCCCCCCCCACCTTTCCCCTCCCAAAGTGCCCCTTCCCGTCCACCCATCACCCCCCCCCCAACCTTTCCCCTCCCAAAGTGCCCCTTCCCGTCCACCCATCACCCCCCCCCCCACCTTTCCCCTCCCAAAGTGCCCCTTCCCGTCCACCCATCACCCCCCCCCCACCTCCCCTCCCAAGGTGCCCCTTCCTGTCCACCCAACCCCCCCCCCCCACCTTTCCCCTCCCAAAGTGCCACTTCCCGTCCACCCATCACCCCCCCCCCACCTTTCCCCTCCCAAGGTGCCCCTTCCCGTCCACCCATCACCCCCCCCCCACCTTTCCCCTCCCAAGGTGCCCCTTCCCGTCCACCCATCAACCCCCCCCCCCCACCTTTCCCCTCCCAAGGTGCCCCTTCCCGTCCACCCATCACCCCCCCCCCCGACCTTTCCCCTCCCAAGGTGCCCCTTCCCGTCCACCCATCACCCCCCCCCCCCACCTTTCCCCTCCCAAGGTGCCCCTTCCCGTCCACCCATCACCCCCCCCCCCCCACCTTTCCCCTCCCAAGGTGCCCCTTCCCGTCCACCCATCACCCCCCCACCAC
>NC_134896.1:5552430-5564930 GCF_041734735.1 Babylonia areolata | reverse complement strand
ACCACAATTCTATCTTCTCAGGGTTCTTCGTAACCACAATTCTATCTTCTCTGGGTTCTTTGTAACCACAATTCTATCTTCTCAGGGTTCTTCGTAACCACAATTCTATCTTCTCAGGGTTCTTCGTAACACAATTCTATCTTCTCCCACAACACATTCCCAGTGTTCCATGTTCCAGAAGAACATTCCCGCAAAGTGTACTTTCTCGTTTGAATGTTCCAAAAATCATGAAGTTTGTGATGTGTCTGTGTTATCAGAGCTCCCGCATTCTCTCAGTTCCGCGTGTTTCATTGGCCTGTGTTCTCATAACCTTATCCTTCCTGCAATGTTGTGTTTTATGTTTCCAGGCTGTGCATATCCTCAGCTATCTTTTTTTTTTTTATAAACCAAGCAATCATTTCCAAATCTGTCTTGTACCCTTATTCAAAACACACAGCCAAAGTTAATAATTCAACACACACTCGCATTTTCTCTCTCTCTCTCTCTCTCTCTCTCTCTCTCTCTCTCTCTCTCTCTCTCCCTATCTCTCTCTCTCTCTCTCTCTCTCTCCATCTGTCTGTCTGTCTCTCTGTCTGCCTGACTCTAATTGTCTCTCTCTCTCTCTCTCCATCTCTCCTTCCCTTTCTAAATCTTGATTTAGTGGCCCGACGCATATTGCACGTAAAGTTGTCATTTTGTCATATACATTGCTAATAAAGTTATCAATCATCTTCCGTGCTTGGCTATCTGGTTTGTTTTCTTCATCCAGAAAGCTGAAATCAAATGAAGAGAGAGGTAAAAAAAAAAAAAAAAAAAAAAAAAAAAAAAAACACACAAAAAAAGCTGATTACGTGGTCATCAAATGCGAAAATAAATATTTGCTCCATCCTTCTAGCCTTCATTTATTTCTTATTCTCTCTCTCTCTCTCTCTCTCTCTCTCTCTCTCTCTCTCTCTCTCTCTCTCTCTTTCTTTCTTTCTCTCTCTCTCCTCCCCCCTCTCGCTCTCTCACCCTGCCTGTCTCTGTCTGTCTGTCTGTCTGCCTGCTTGTCTGTCTGTCTGTCTCTATCCCTGTATATGTCTGTCTGTCTGTCTCTGTCTCTTCCTTCTGTCTGTCTCTGTCTCTTCCTTCTGTCTGTCTCTGTCTCTTCCTTCTGTCTGTCTCTGTCTCTTCCTTCTGTCTGTCTCTGTCTCTTCCTTCTGTCTGTCTATGTCTCTTCCTTCTGTCTGTCTATGTCTCTTCCTTCTGTCTGTCTCTGTCTCTTCCTTATGTCTGTCTCTGTCTCTTCCTTCTGTCTGTCTCTGTCTCTTCCTTATGTCTGTCTCTGTCTCTTCCTTCTGTCTGTCTCTGTCTCTTCCTTATGTCTGTCTATGTCTCTTCCTTCTGTCTGTCTCTGTCTCTTCCTTATGTCTGTCTTTGTCTCTTCCTTCTGTCTGTCTCTGTCTCTTCCTTCAGTCTGTCTCTGTCTCTTCCTTCTGTCTGTCTATGTCTCTTCCTTCTGTCTGTCTCTGTCTCTTCCTTATGTCTGTCTTTGTCTCTTCCTTCTGTCTGTCTCTGTCTCTTCCTTCTGTCTGTCTCTGTCTCTTCCTTCTGTCTGTCTCTGTCTCTTCCTTATGTCTGTCTCTGTCTCTTCCTTCTGTCTGTCTCTGTCTCTCTTCCTTATGTCTGTCTATGTCTCTTCCTTATGTCTGTCTCTGTCTCTCTTCCTTCTGTCTGTCTCTTCCTTCTGTCTGTCTCTGTCTCTTCCTTATGTCTGTCTCTGTCTCTCTTCCTTATGTCTGTCTCTTCCTTATGTCTGTCTGTGTCTCTTCCTTCTGTCTGTCTCTGTCTCTTCCTTGTCTCTGTCTCTCTTCCTTCTGTCTGTCTCTGTCTCTTCCTTCTGTCTGTCTCTGTCTCTCTTCCTTATGTCTGTCTCTGTCTCTTCCTTATGTCTGTCTCTGTCTCTTCCTTATGTCTGTCTCTGTCTCTCTTCCTTATGTCTGTCTCTTCCTTATGTCTGTCTGTGTCTCTTCCTTCTGTCTGTCTATGTCTCTTCCTTATGTCTGTCTGTGTCTCTTCCTTCTGTCTGTCTCTGTCTCTTCCTTGTCTCTGTCTCTCTTCCTTCTGTCTGTCTCTGTCTCTTCCTTCAGTCTGTCTCTGTCTCTCTTCCTTATGTCTGTCTCTTCCTTCTGTCTGTCTCTGTCTCTTCCTTCAGTCTGTCTCTGTCTCTTCCTTCAGTCTGTCTCTGTCTTTCTTCCTTATGTCTGTCTCTTCCTTATGTCTTTCTCTGTCTCTTCCTTCTGTCTGTCTCTGTCTCTTTCTTGTCTCTGTCTTTTCAGTCTGTCTCTGTCTCTTCCTTATGTCTGTCTCTCTTCCTTGTCCGTCTCTTTCTTCAGTCTGTCTCTGTCTCTCCTCCTTCTGTCTGTCTCTGTCTCTCTTCCTTATGTCTGTCTTTGTCTCTTACTTCTTTCTGTCTCTTTCTCCGCACCCCCCCCCCCCCCCAATACCCCTTCCCCTCTGTTCATGTATATTCACGAAAAAAAACAAAAACAAAACAAAAACAAAAAACAAAAACAAAAAAAAAACACCCATAAAAGAAACCAAACAAAAAAAACTTTTTTCATTAGACCCTGTGTAACAGCTTGGGATCACACCACACACCCCCACACACCCACCCCCGCGCTGCACCCTCACCACCCCCCGGCCCCCCAATACTTTTCAGATCCGAACATATCACGTGTCTTGTTTGATGAAATGCCACCGGCTTTGACCCCGACCATCCCGGCTGTGCAAGATATGGACTGTCACTTTTTCTCTCCCCCCCCCCCCCCCCCGACCCCCCACCGTACCCCCCCCCCCCCCTTTTTTTTTTTTTTTTTTTTGTTTTTTTGCTGTTGTTGATGATCTTGTTTTTTTGGTGTGCTTTTTTTTCACAACCCTACCCCCCCCCCTTTCATCCTCCCCTCCCCTCCCCTCACCTCACCCTCTCCCTTATGCTTCTTCTTCCCTTGCCCACTCCCCACCACATTGCAACAACCACAACCACCACCACAACAACCACCACCACAACAACAACCACAACCACCACCACAACAACAACCACAACAACCACCACAACAACAACCACAACAACCACCACAACAACAACCACAACCACCACCACCACAACAACCACAACAACCACCACAACAACAACCACAACAACCACCACAACAACAACCACAACAACCACCACAACAACAACAACCACAACAACCACCACAACAACCACCACAACAACCACCACAACAACCACCACAACAACCACAACAACAACCACCACAACAACAACCACAACAACCACCACAACAACAACCACAACAACCACCACAACAACAACAACCACAACAACAACCACAACAACCACCACAACAACAACAACCACAACAACCACCACAACAACCACCACAACAACCACCACAACAACCACAACAACAACCACCACAACAACAACCACAACAACAACCACAACAACCACCACAACAACAACCACAACAACAACCACCACAACAACCACAACAACCACCACAACAACAACCACAACCACCACCACAACAACAACCACAACAACCACCACAACAACAACCACAACAACAACCACAACAACCACCACAACAACAACCACAACAACAACAACCACAACAACAACCACAACAACCACCACAACAACAACCACAACAACCACCACAACAACAACCACAACAACAACCACCACAACAACAACCACAACAACAACCACAACAACCACCACAACAACAACCACAACAACCACCACAACAACAACCACAACAACCACCACCACAACAACCACCACAACAACCACCACAACAACAACCACAACAACCACCACAACAACCACCACAACAACAACCACAACAACCACAACAACAACCACAACAACAACCACAACAACCACCACAACAACAACCACCACAACAACAACCACAACAACCACAACAACAACCACAACAACAACCACAACAACCACCACAACAACAACCACAACAACAACAACCACAACAACCACAACAACAACCACAACAACAACCACAACAACCACCACAACAACAACCACAACAACAACCACCACAACAACCACCACAACAACCACAACAACAACCACCACAACAACAACCACAACCACCACCACAACAACAACCACAACAACAACCACCACAACAACAACCACAACCACCACCACAACAACAACCACAACAACAACCACGACCACCACCACAACCACCACCACAACAACAACCACAACAACCACCACAACAACAACCACAACAACAACCACAACAACCACCACAACAACAACCACAACAACCACCACAACAACAACCACAACAACCACCACCACAACAACCACCACAACAACCACCACAACAACCACCACAACAACAACCACAACAACCACCACAACAACCACCACAACAACAACCACAACAACCACCACCACAACAACAACCACAACAACCACCACAACAACAACCACAACAACAACAACCACAACAACCACAACAACAACCACAACAACAACCACAACAACCACCACAACAACAACCACAACAACAACCACCACAACAACCACCACAACAACCACAACAACAACCACCACAACAACAACCACAACCACCACCACAACAACAACCACAACAACAACCACCACAACAACAACCACAACCACCACCACAACCACCACCACAACAACAACCACAACCACCACCACAACAACAACCACCACAACAACAACCACCACAACAACAACCACAACCACCACCACAACCACCACCACAACAACAACCACAACCACGACAACGACAGCATGAATAGTTCCAACACACCAACACCAACATAAAAACCACCAACCACCACCAATGACAAACAACTGCAACAAAAGAATAAATGAATGATTGAATCAATCAATCAATCAACCAAAACTAAAATGAAAAGATTTACAAACAATATAAAGAGTGGTAACTCTCTTTCCCAAGTACACGGTACACAACTTCAAGCCAAGTTAACCCTTTACTCTCCTACCCTCATCATCCTTTCATTTCAAATGAACAGAGCTGAACGATTCCAGGTTCTTCGAAAGAAAAAAAACACCCAAACAAACAACATCCAGAACAAAGTGGAAAAAGGGGGAAGAAAGAAAGAAGGAAGGAAGGAAAGAAAGAAAGAAAGAAAGAAAGAAAGAAAGAAAAGACAAAGACAGAATGAAAGAAAGAAAGAAAGATAGACAGAAAGAAAGAAAGAAAAACAAGACAGACAGAAAGAAAAAAAAGACAGACAGAAAGAAAAGAAAAACAAGACAGACAGACAGACAGAAAGAAAGAAAAACAAGACAGAAAGAAAGAAAGAAAGAAAGAAAGAAAGAAAGAAAGAAAAACAAGACAGAAAGAAAGAAAGAAAGAAAGAAAGAAAGAAAGAAAGAAAGAAAAACAAGACAGAAAGAAAGAAAGAAAGACAGAAAGAAAGAAAGAAAGAAAAACAAGACAGACAGAAAGAAAGAAAGAAAGAAAGAAAGAAAGAAAAACAAGACAGACAGAAAGAAAGAAAGAAAGAAAGAAAGACAGAAAGAAAGAAAGAAAGAAAGACAGAAAGAAAGAAAGAAAGACAGAAAGAAAGAAAAACAAGACAGACAGAAAGAAAGAAAGAAAGACAGAAAGAAAGAAAGAAAGACAGAAAGAAAGACAGATAGAAAGAAAAACAAGACAGAAAGAAAGAAAGAAAGACAGAAAGAAAGACAGAAAGAAAGAAAGAAAGAAAGAAAGAAAGAAAAACAAGACAGAAAGAAAGACAGAAAGAAAGAAAGAAAGAAAAACAAGACAGACAGAAAGAAAGAAAGAAAGAAAGAAAGAAAGAAAGAAAGAAAGAAAGACAGAAAGAAAGACAGAAAGAAAGAAAGAAAGACAGAAAGAAAGAAAAACAAGACAGACAGAAAGAAAGAAAGAAAGACAGAAAGAAAGAAAGAAAGACAGAAAGAAAGAAAGAAAGAAAAAAAGAAAGAAAGAAAGAAAGAAAGAAAGAAAGAAAAAAAAGACAGAAAGAAAGAAAGAAAGAAAAGAAAAGACAGACAGAAAGAAAGAAAGAAAGAAAGACAGACAGAAAGAAAGAAAGAAAGACAGACAGACAGAAAGAAAGAAAGAAAGACAGACAGAAAGAAAGAAAGAAAGAAAGACAGACAGAAAGAAAGAAAGAAAGAAAGACAGACAGAAAGAAAGAAAGAAAGACAGACAGACAGAAAGAAAGAAAGACAGACAGACAGAAAGAAAGAAAAGAAAAGACAGACAGAAAGAAAGAAAGAAAGAAAGACAGACAGAAAGAAAGAAAAGACAGACAGACAGAAAGAAAGAAAGAAAAGAAAAGACAGACAGACAGAAAGAAAGAAAAGAAAGACAGACAGACAGACAGACAGAAAGAAAGAAAAGACAGACAGACAGAAAGAAAGACAGAAAGAAAGACAGACAGACAGAAGGAAAAGAAAGAACCTCACAAACAACAAGAACACAAACAAAAAGTATGGCACCAACTTCCGAAACCCACTCGGGCACTATTCCCACCAAAGTGGGCTCCATCATTCTAGAAGAATACCTCTCAGCACGGCAGAGAATGGCTTTTTGGAAGAAGAAAACAACTTTTAAAAAAAAACAACCCAACCCCCCCAAACTTTGTAAACAGTACGAAACAGAAACAGCAGTAATAACAAAACGCACAACCACACGCACGTACAGGCAGACAGGCAAGTGAGCATGCACGCACGCACGCGCGCGCGAACATATTCGCACATTAATGCACGCGTTGATATGAATCAGTATGATAGATAAATGAATGAATGAATAATTTTTTTTATTTTTTATATGAGCACGTTGATTGTTCAGGTGGACATGAATATAAATCAATGAATAAATAGATAAATGAACGAATGAATAAGGCAAGAAAGAAAGGAAAGAAAAGGAAGGAAGAGAGAAAGAAATAGGTAAGAGATAAAAAGGTAAATTAATAATGAATAGATAAATAACCAAACAGATCCCAGCTGAGAGCACTCCAGGGAAGCCATTGGGATGTGAACGAGTCCTTATTGTTCCCAGCGGGAGGCCCATCAACGTCTTCTGCAAAATCATTGTCCTTCTTTTATCACTCTCTCTCCCTGTCTCTCTCTGTCCCTCTGTCTCTCTCTCCCTCTCAGACCCTCTGTCTCACATATATATCTATATGTACATATATATATGTGGAGCGATGACCTAGAGGTAACGCGTCCGCCTAGGAAGCGAGAGAATCTGAGCGCGCTGGTTCGAATCACGGATCAGCTGCCGATATTTTCTCCCCCTCCACAAGACCTTGAGTGGTGGTCTGGACGCTAGTCGTTCGGATGAGACGATAAGCCGAGGTCCCGTGTGCAGCATGCACTTAGCGCACGTAAAAGAACCCACGGCAACAAAAGGGTTGTTCCTGGCAAAATTCTGTAGAAAAATCCACGTCAATAGGAAAAATAAATAAAACTGCACGAAGGAAAAAATACAAAAAACAAGAGAGGCAAGGCCTTCAAGACTCACTTGTGATAAATTAAGTCCCCTAGCATTAATTACAGAGTAATTTCCCTTTTTTACTATCTGCACCAAAACATTTGCAAAATAAATAAAAATTCCATGCTTAGCAAAAGTTCCTGTTTGAACAAAAAATGATAATAATGACTCCTCTTGTTGTTGTGCCAGAATAAGAGGTCAAAGTGCCCAGTTTAGAGAATACAAAAAATATAAATATAACAGTAAATGCAGTTTGCATATAATTAGGCTTCTTTTTTATTTTTTGTGCCCATCCCGGAGGTGCAATATTGTTTTAAACAAGATGACTGGAAAGAACTGAATTTTTCCTATTTTTATGCCAAATTTGTTGTCAACTGACAAAGTATTTGCAGAGAAAATGTCAATGTTAAAGTTTACCACGGACACACACACACACACACACACACACACACACACACACACACACACACACACAGACAACCGAACACCGGGTTAAAACATAGACTCACTTTGTTTACACAAGTGAGTCAAAAAGGGTGGCGCTGTAGTGTAGCGACGCGCTCTCCCTGGGGAGAGCAGCCCGAATTTCACACAGAGAAATCTGTTGTGATAAGAAGAAATACAAATACAAATATTTTCAAATCTCGTCTCTTTCTGTTATCCATGATTTATATGCATATTATATATATATATATATATATATATATATATATGAGAGAGAGAGAGAGGGAGGGAGGGTTTTTCCCATCTTTCTAGTTTTGCCATCAAGTTGTAAAAGACAGACGAATTGATTTCGTGCGCGCTTGTTTCCTTTATATCCATCTATCTCATGAAGATTATAGATTTTTTTAAAATCTATATTGTTTTATCTTTTACTTTTTGTCGAGATTTCACAACAGCAACAACAACAACAACAACAACAACACACACACACACACACACACACACACACGGACAGATAGACAGTCAGACAGACAGACACACACACACACACACACACACACACACACACACACACACACAGAGAGAGAGAGATATAAAGTGGAAAGACGTTAAATCAAAGAAAGAACACAAACACACACACACACACACACACACACACACACACACACACACACACACACACACACACACAGACATACACACACACACACACACACACACACACCAAGATGTCCGCCTCCGTCGACTCGTGCGGGGTCTGTCAAGCACAATTTCTGTTATATTCATTCCAGTTAATGTTGTAACATTTGTAAAATATTCGTATGCAGAAAACACGTCGATGTTGTAGTTACCATGACCTTCCCACTGAGTATAAAACACAAAAGCCTGTTTAGGCTTTGAGTCTTGTTTTTAAAATGTAGTGTTTTAGATGAGCGAGATATGTTTTTAGATAATTATCTCCCTTACTGATAATTAGTTTTCAGCCTATCAGTATAACGCCCCATTAACAGGCACATTGAGAGAGATGTGTGTGTAAATGTAACTTCCACACTGAGCAAAGGAAGTTCCATTTTCACCAACAAAAATAATAATGAGCTGCTATTGTTCAATGTGTCAGTATGTCACATAAAAATGCTATGTTTTGTGTATAAAAAAAGAAGAAAAATGTAAGTATTTTTTGGGTCAAAATATTTAAATCTATTTTGTGCCCTTCCTAGGGATGCAGTTTCATTATGATTAGAATGTATGGAAAGAACCGATCATTTGCTATATTTGTGCCAAATTTAGTATCAACTAAGTATTTCCTGAGAAAATGACAATGTTAATGTTTATCAAGGACACCCACACACCCACACATGCATACATACAAAGAGAGACAACCGAACACAGGGTTATTACATAGACTCACATTGTTTACACAAGTAAGTCAAAAATCCCTCAATAGTCAAACAGTCTAACACACCCAGCGCCATGGAGTGGTGGCCTAGTGGTTAAGCATCTGCCTAGGAAGCGAGAGATCGAATCCCACACCTGCCAGTATTTTCTCCCCTCCACTAGACCTTGGGTGGTGGTCCGGACGCTAGTCATTCGGATGAGACGATAAACCCGAGGTCCTGTGTGGAGCATGCACTTAGTGTACGTAAAAAAAAAAAACCCACGGCAAGAAAAGGACTGGAAAAAAAAAATTGTGGAAAAATCTTTTTTTTTTTCAGTTCGTGTGAAATGGGGTAATTTCCAACTAGGGTGGAGGAGGAGTCCATCTTGACATGCTATAGATGATCCAGGAGGTGTGGGGGGTGGGGTTGAGGGAGTCATTTGAGACTTGTCCAGAATGACCCCGGGGTAAAATCTCAGCAAGGGGGGGTTAGACTGAAGCTGTTATACCGGAGTAAAAAAAAAATGTACACATACACACGAACACATACACACACATTATATATATATATATATATATATATATATAAAATAACAGTTGGGTCAGACTGAGGCTGTTACATCCTCTTGGTGAAGAATCCCCTCCTCCCCACCCCACCCCCTTTTTCCCCCCCTCCTTAAGTAAACAACGATTCAGTGTTCCTGGACACTTTGTGCTTGTTCTGAGATATCCTTCGTCCCCTTTAAGCTGGGGGGGATTAGTGGTTCGTTCCTCCAGAGAAAAAGGAGGCCGGGGAGGGGAAGGGGGACGGGGGGGGGGATGGGGAGAGGGGAGGTGAGAAAGAGGTGGTGGCTAGGAAGGTGGGTAGGGATGTAGGCAGTGGGAAAAGAAAAGAAAAGAAAAAAAAAAAAGAAAAAACCCCGTTGGATCTGCGTTGGGCTTTTTGTTGGTTGAGAATAGATTTTTTTGTGTGTGTTTTTGGATGGATGGCGGATGGAGATTTGGGCGATGCCGATGGGGTGGGGGTGGGGATGGGGGTGGGGGTAGGGGGCGAGGGGGTGGAGGGGTAGGGGTTGTCGGGCGGGGGGGGGGGGGGGGGGGGGGGGAGGTATCAGGAAGAGACTGACGAGACACATTCCATTAATTGTGAGCCAGAAAGCTAACAAACTACTAACTTGGAGAGAACGAGACCATAATGGCTGATCTAGACGAGACAAAACAGTCGTTTAACCTCTCGGAAAGCACGCCCTACTGGCAATCTTTCGGAAAAAAACCAGCACTCATGACAATTCATCTCACGGAAAGCAAGCACTACTTACAATCTCACGGAAAGCAAGCGCTACCGTCAATCAATCCCACGGCAATCCCTCAATCATGGGACGACAAGCACTAACAAAAAGCATTGCTAACAATCAGTCTCATCACATTAATGACGGGCGCAATAGCCGAGTGGTTAAAGCGTCGGACTGTCAATCTGAGGGTCCCGGGTTCGAATCACGGTGACGGCGCCTGGTGGGTAAAGGGGTGGAGATTTTTACGATCTCCAAGGTCAACATATGTGCAGACCTGCAAGTGCCTGAACCCCCTTCGTGTGTATATGCAAGCAGAAGATCAAATATGCACGTTAAAGACCCTGTAATCCATGTCAGCGTTCGGTGGGTTATGGAAGAACATACCCAGCATGCACACCCCCGAAAACGGAGTATGGCTGCCTACATGGCGGGGTAAAAACGGTCATACACGTAAAAGCCCACTCGTGTGCATACGAGTGAACGTGGGAGTTGCAGCCCAAGAACGCAGAAGAAGAAGAGGAAGATCACATTAATTCTTCAATCATGGGACAGCAAACATCGATGACAATCAACCTCACTGACAACAAGCACTATCAACAACTAATCTCACATTAATTTCCTCAATCTCGAGAGGGCAAACACTGCTAACTATCAATCTAACGTTCATTCCTCCGTCTCTGGATAGCAGGCATTACTAACAATAAGTCTCACGTTAATTCCCCGGTCTCTGGATAGCAGGCATTACTAACAAGCAATCTCACGTTAATTCCCCAATCTCTGGATAGCAGGCATTACTAACAAGCAATTTCACGTTGATTCCCCAATCTTTGGATAGCAAGCATTACTAACAAGCAATCTCACGTTAATTCCCTAATCTCTGGATAGCAAGCATTACTAACAATCAGTCTCACGTTAATTCCCCAATCTCTGGATAGCAAGCATTACTAACAACCAATTTCACGTTAATTCCCCAATCTCTGGAAAGCAAGCATTACTAACAAGCAATTTCACGTTAATTCCCCAATCTCTGGATAGCAAGCATTACTAACAATCAGTCTCACGTTAATTCCCCAATCTCTGGATAGCAAGCATTACTAACAAGCAATCTCACGTTAATTCCCCAATCTCTGGATAGCAAGCATTACTAACAATCAATCTCACTTTAGTTCCTCAATCTCGATAGAGCAAGCAACTGTCAACTAACAATCTCGCGTTAATTCCTCAGTGTCTGGATAGCAAGCAGTGCTGACGATCAATCCCACGCTGATTCCCCAGTCTCTGAGCAGCAAGCATTACAATCAATCAGTCTCACGTTGACTCCTCAATTTTCAGGGATAGCAAGCACGGCTAACAATCAATCTCACGGACAGCTAAGCACGACTGACGTCTAGTCTCACGTTAATTCCTCCCATCACGAACAGTAAACACTTCTGACACTCACTCTCATGGGCGGTAAGCGCTATTGATACTATCAATAACGGTGAGCGAGAGAGAGAGACAGAGAGAGAGAGAGACAGAGACAGAGGGAGACAGAGGGAGACAGAGACAGAGAGAGACACAGAGAGAGAGAGACAGAGAGAGAGAGAGACACAGAGAGAGAGAGTCAGAGAGAGCGAGACAGAGAGACAGACAGAGACAGAGAGAGCGAGAGAGAGGGTGAGAGACAGAGAGAGAGACAGTGAGAGCGAGAGAAAGACAGAGACAGACAGACAGAGAGACAGAGAGGTGGAGAGAGAAAGATACTGCGTTGTTGAACTTTAGCCATGGACCACAATGATATTGAGATGCAGGGGACTGGGAGGTGGGGGGTGGGGGAGGGGGCACTGTAATACTTCTAAAGCGTGAGCGAAGGAAGCATGGCTC
>NC_134896.1:5539930-5542430 GCF_041734735.1 Babylonia areolata | reverse complement strand
AGATAAAAACGACTTTTCGAGTCATAAACTCTTTGTCAATATAGATGGTTCAAAATCAAAGGTACCTTAAGATGAAGATAAAAACGACGTTTTGTGTCATAAACTCTTTGTCAATAAAGATGGTTCAAAATCAAAGGTACCTTGAGATGAAGATAAAAACGACGTTTCGAGTCATAAACTCTTTGTCAATAAAGATGGTTCAAAATCAAAGGTACCTTAAGATGAAGATAAAAACGATGTTTCGAGTCAAAAAAAATCTTTGTCAATAAAGATGGTTCAAAATCAAAGCCTTGAGATGAAGATAAAAACGACGTTTCGAGTCATAAACTCTTTGTCACTAAAGATGGTTTAAAATCAAAGGTACCTTAAGATGAAAGATAAAAACGACTTTTCGAGTCATAAACTCTTTGTCAATAATGATGGTTTAAATCAAAGGTACCTTGAGATGAAGATAAAAACGACTTTTCGAGTCATAGACTCTTTGTCAATAAAGATGGTTTAAAATCAAAGATACCTTAAGATGAAGATAAAAACGACGTTTCGAGTAAAAACTCCTTGTCAATAAAGATGGTTCAAAATCAAAGGTACCCTGAGATGAAGATGAAAACGACGTTTCAAGTCATAAACTCTTTGTCAGTAAAGATGGTCTAAAATCAAAGGTACTTAAGATGAAGATAAAAACGACGTTTCGAGTCAAAAAAACTCTTTGTCAATAAAGATGGTCTAAAATCAAAGGTACCTTAAGATGAAGATAAAAACGATGTTTCGAGTCAAAAAAAATCGTCAATAAAGATGGTAAAATCAAAGGTACCTTGAGATGAAGATAAAAACAACTTTTCGAGGCATAGACTCTTTGTCAATAAAGATGGTTTAAAATCAAGGTACCTTAAGATGAAGATAAAAACGATGTTTCGAGTAAAAAAAAACAACCTCTTTGTCAATAACGATGGTTCAAAATCAAAGGTACCTTGAGATGAAGATAAAAACGACTTTTCGAGTCATAAACTCGTTGTCAATATAGATGGTTCAAAATCAATGGTACCTTAAGATGAAGATAAAAACGACGTTTCGAGTCATAAACTCTTTGTCAACAAAGTCATTGACAAAGAGTTTATGACTCGAAACGTCGTTTCTGTCTTCATCTTAAGGTACCATTGGTTTTCAACCATCTTTCACACTTTTTAACTTCGTTTTAAAAGGTCCAGCAGTCACCATTTTTTCATACATGACAATAGAAGTTTTGTCCTCGGGGGGAAAAATGATGTACAAGAAATCCATTCTGGTTTTTACATATCATAATCATAGACTCCAGATGATGATGAGGAATTTTGGAACACATATCGTTGATTGAAGATGCTTTTGAAGGGTTTCATAATATTAGTCATGTTTTGCACAGACGCTTGCAACGGAATCAAGGGGCGCGCAAGGGTAAGTGATAATGAAGGAAGACCAATTTTTCAAACCATTTTCTCTTTTTTTTTTTTTTTTCTTCTTCTTCTTCTTTTGTGTGTGTGTGTGTGTGTGTGTGTGTGTGTGTGTGTGTGTGTGTGTGTGTGTGTGTGTGTGTGTGTGAATGAACAATAAGGAGAAGAACAAGATACAATCTACAAAAAGATCCACATCAGTCAAAAAGAGGAGGAAGAGGAGGAGGAGGAGGACGAGGAAGAGGAATAGGTTTTGATCAGATCAAAACAAGTGCCGTATCGTCAGTCTCTGCAGAAATTATCCCATGCAGAAAATTCATTGAGGAAAAAAAGAAAGAAAGAAAGAAAAAAAGGGAAGAAAAAGAAAGAAAAGAAGAAAGAAAGAAAGGAAATAGAGACAGGAAACAGAAAGAAAGAAAGAAAGAAAGAAAAGATAAAACAAGTATAAAAAGAAAGAGAAATAGACATAGAAAGACAGACAGACAGACAGAAAGAAAGAAAGAAAGGAAATACAGATAGGAAAAAGAAAGAAAGAAACAAAAGATAGAAAAAGTATAAAAAGAAAAAGAAAAACAGACACAGAAAGACAGACAGAAAGAAAGAAAGAAAGAAACAAGAAACAAGAAAGAAGAAAAAAAGAAAGAAAGAAAGAAAATACAGATAGGAAACAGAAAGAAAAAAAAGAAAGAAAAGATTAAAAAAAAAGTATAACAAGAAAGAAACATAGACATAGAA
Organism: Babylonia areolata; assembly: GCF_041734735.1. NCBI lineage: Eukaryota > Metazoa > Mollusca > Gastropoda > Neogastropoda > Buccinidae > Babylonia > Babylonia areolata. The sequence continues at coordinate 5,540,271 of NC_134896.1, read as the reverse complement.
AGACAGAAAGAAAGAAAGAAAAAAGACAAGAAAGAAGAAATAAAGAAAGAAAGAAAAGAAATACAGATAGGAAAAAGAAAGAAAGAAAGAAAAAGAAAAACAAAACACAGACAAAGTATAAAAAAGAAAAGAAAAGTAGACATAGAAAGACAGACAGACAGAAAGAAAGAAAGAAAAAAGACAAGATAGAAGAAAGAAAGAAAGACAGACAGACAGAACGAAAGAAAAGAAATAAAGTACCACACAAATAAAGAGGATAAACACACACACACAAAAAAACCCCAACAAGACAACTAAGAACGCTTCCGTGATAAAGTTTAATAATTTCTACAGAGTTTCTC
>NC_134896.1:5532430-5534930 GCF_041734735.1 Babylonia areolata | reverse complement strand
CACGCGCGCGCGCACACACACACACACACACACAGAGGAGAGAGGGAGAGGGAGAGTGAAATCAGTATAAAAAAAAATAAACGAAAAGAAATGAATAGATAAATAAATAACGATTTAAAATATAGGGGGAAATAATACAAATAATACGACTAAACAAAATATAAAAAAATGAATAAAAAAAACCTAATTTATATAAAGTGTGAACACACACACACACACACACACACACACACACACACACACACACACACACACACACACACACACACACACACATGTTTGTGCAGATACAACAGAATAACCTTCTATGAAAACATGTAATTGTCCTAATTGTCCAAGCGTCTTGAGACAGGGCGAATGATTACTTGAGAAGTGATTTCCCAGCGACCAGTTCATGATATAGCTCTGTCGGTGGCCAAGGCAAGAGAGGCGGACACATTTAGCTGTATCGAAATTAACGATACATAATAATAATGATAATAATAATGGATACTTATATAGCACACTATCCAGAAATCTGCTCTAGGTGCTTTACAAAAACGCTTTGTTAACATAAAACATTACATCTATGTTACATACACACACCAAAATGTGACTACACACACACACACACACACACACACACACACACACACTGCATACATACATTTTAACAATACATGTGTATCTAACAGCTACCCTAACACATACGCACACATAAGCAGGCACAAACTTACATAAACACACGCACACACAATACACATTCATATACATGCATGTAGTTATGTACACATTACATACACCACACCGTCAACACAAGAGACAGGGCAAGCAATGAATAAAGCGAGCATTCTATTTTTTTTGCTGTTGGGAAAAGAAACAGAAAAAAAAAACAACGCACGTATTTGTATTTGTATTTCTTTTTATCACAACAGATTTCTCTGTGTGAAATTCGGGCTGCTCTCCTCAGGGAGAGCGCGTCGCTACACTACAGCGCCACCCCCTTTTTTTTTATTTTTTCCTTCGTGCAGTTTTATTTATTTTTCCTATTGACGTGGATTTTTCTACAGAATTTTGCCAGGAACAACCCTTTTGTTGCCGTGGGTTCTTTTACGTCCGCTAGGTGCATGCTGCAGACGGGACCTCGGTTTATCGTCTCATCCGAATGACTAGCGTCCAGACCACCACTCAAGGTCTAGTGGAGGGGGAGAAAATATCGGCGCCTGAGCCGTGATTCGAACCAGCGCGCTCAGATTCTCTCGCTTCCAAAGCGGACGCGTTACCTCTAGGCCATCACTGCACATACTCCGCACGTACTCATACACAGCATCCGAGTATAACTTTAATATCATAGGAGAATTGCGGACACACGGATAGAGGATAGGCGTTTTATTCATAATAACGCGTCACGTCTTTGTGAGCATTCTCTCCCACTAAACCTGCAATTGTAAGGCGCTATGATTGGTTTAGAGGCGATTTAGATAATGCACTACTATTACCCTCATTATCATTCCTGTCATTATCATTATTACTATCATTATTCCGTCTACACAATGACAGCCTGACGGTGTTGCCCCGGGTCTTGTCAAGGGCGTGACGTGCACTGGCAGGTCTGGGATGATAAGTTCTGTGGCTCTGATATGGTCTGTTATCGATTTGACGTCGTTTCACAAAAAACAGCGATATTAGATAGTCAGCTAGCAGAACGGGGGGGAAGTGGGGGGTGGAAAGGGGGGGGGGGGGGTGTTGGGGGCGGTGGGGGTGGTGGTAGGAAGTTGGAAGGGAGATGGCGGTGTAATGACCAAGATATGTGAGGGAAAGGTGGTGTGTGTGTGTGTGTGTGTGTGTGTGTGTGTGTGTGTTTGCGCGTGCGTGTGTGTCTATGTGTCCTTGCGTGTGTGAGTGCGTGTGCGTGTGTATGTGTGCGTGTGTGTGTGTGTGTGTGTGTGTGTGTGTGAGTGCGTGTGTGTGTGTGTGTGTGTGTGTGTGTGTGTGTGTGTGTGTGTGTGTGTGTGTACTGTTTTGTTTTACTTTTTATTTATTTATTTCATTTATTTTTTATTTATCTGTTGTTGTTGTTTTTGTTATTTTCTTTTGGTTATTCTTGTTATTTGCTATTTTTCTTTCTTCAAAACTTCTCACTTTCATGTTTCAGTCCCGTCACTTCATCACGTGACTGACAAACAGAACTTTGACAAAACGGGTGGTTGAGTAATTAATGATAAATAATCTTGTGTGATTAATGAACATCAACCCTATCGATTTGATGAAAACTGAATGAGGTGAACGGTGTCAGTGTTGGGGACACACATGGACAGACACACACACACCTCTTCAAACAGACAATAATAATAATGATAATAATAATGGATACTTATACAGCACACTATCCAGAAATCTGCTCTAGGTGCTTTACAAAAACAATTTGGTTAACAAAACACATTACATCAATGTTACATACACACACCAAAATGTGACTAAACACACACACACACACACACACACACACACACACACACAC
>NC_134896.1:5517430-5519930 GCF_041734735.1 Babylonia areolata | reverse complement strand
CCCACACACAAAGACTCGCTCCGTTTCAATTGCATTCCTCCCCCCCCCCCACCCCACCCCCCATTTTTGCTCATGATAGAGAAATATTCCTTCTTTGAAAGTAAGCACATTCCAGTCTGCTTGTGCCTGAACAACGTTCTGAAGCCCGCATGCATATTTTTTTCAGATTGCAGCGGCTTGCTGGTGACTGTAGCCAACTGAATCATTGGCCATTTGAACAGTTCCCAAAGTGACTTAAAATCACCCAGAATGGGGCAGTAAAAGTAACCAATCTGTAGTTATTAACGGGGTATTACTGGATGCAGTCCTTTCTAAACATTTCTGAGCATTTGTGTGCTTTTCAGAAACGACTGCTTTCCGGAAATGACCGGTACAAACAGCCTACACACACACACACACACACACGCCCCACCTCTCCTTCCTTCTTGTCTCTCTCCCCCCCCCCCCTCCCTCTCCCTCGCCCCAAACCTCTCCACCAAGATGCTCCTGTCCAATGTAAGATTTCACGAAGCCCCAACACAACACGACTGCAGGACCTGACGGCGATGGCTTGGGCGCACAGCACACCCTGAGCTTCAATCGACGTCTCTACCGTGCATACAGCAAACCTCTCGTGCTGCACTTAACTTGGGAGAGAGATAAGAATGCGACTGCCATCTCTTGTTTTCTGGTCTTTTTTTCATTTCCCTTGTCTCCCCGATGGGGGCGAGAACCGCCTCAATATCCGGCTCGCTCAGAGACACAGGGGGGTTACCTTTGTTTTAGTGTTCAGCAAACTAACACAGACAAGAAATGTTAGTTTTTTTTTTCCTCAATTATATATATATATATTTTTTTTTTTCAGTTTTATTTCTTACGTTATGACATACATTGATAAAGATAGAAAACAGAACAGACAATATAAAAAGAAGAAAAGAAAGAGAGGGAGTTTTGACCACAACTCCCTCCACACACACCCACACACACATAGACTCGCTCCGTTTCAATTGCATTCCCCCCCCCCCCCCCCCCATTTTTTGCTCATGATAGAGAAATATTCCTTCTTTGAAAGTAAGCACATTCCAGTCTGCTTGTGCCTGAACAACGTTCTGAAGCCCGCATGCATATTTTTTCAGATTGCAGCGGCTTGCTGGTGACTGTAGCCAACTGAATCATTGGCCATTTGAACAGTTCCCAAAGTGACTTAAAATCACCCAGAATGGGGCAGTAAAAGTAACAAATCTGTAGTTATTAACGGGGTATTACTGGATGCAGTCCTTTCTAAACATTTCTGAGCATTTGTGTGCTTTTCAGAAACGACTGCTTTCCGGAAATGACCGGAACAAATAGCCTACACACCCACACACACACACACACACACACACACACGCCCCACCTCTCCTTCCTTCTTGTCTCCCCCCCCTCCCTCTCCCTCTCCCCAAACCTCTCCACCAAGATGCTCCTGTCCAATGTAAGGTTTCACGAAGCCCCAACACAACACGACTGCAGGACCTGACGGCGATGGCTTGGGCGCACAGCACACCCTGAGCTTCAATCGACGTCTCTACCGTGCATACAGCAAACCTCTCGTGCTGCACTTAACTTGGGAGAGAGATAAGAATGCGACTGCCATCTCTCGTTTTCCGGTCTTTTTTCATTTCCCTTGTCTCCTGCGTGGCGGTGAGAGTCGCCTCAATATCCGGCTCGCTCAGGGACACAGGGGGATTACCTTTTTTTAGTGTTGTGCAAACTCACAAAGACAAGAAATGATGGGTTTTTTTTCCCCTCAAATGTCTTTTTTTCATATTCAGTTTTATTTCTTACATTATGACATACACACATACATACATTGATAAAGATAGAAACAGAACAGACAATATAAAAAGAAGAAAAGAAAGAGAGGGAGTTTTGACCACCACCCCCCTCCACACACCCAAAGACTCGCTCCGTTTCAACTGCATCCCCCCCCCCCCCCCCCGCATTCCACAATCACTTCATTCCACAGAACAATCAACACTTCATTCCACAGAACAATCACTTCATTCCACATAACAATCAACACTTCATTCCACAAGACAATCACTTCATTCCACAAAACAATCAACACTTCATTCCACAGAACAATCAACACTTCATTCCACAAGACAATCACTTCATTCCACATAACAATCAACACTTCATTCCACAGAACAAACAACACTTCATTCCACAGAACAATCACTTCATTCCACAGAACAATCAACACTTCATTCCACAAGACAATCACTTCATTCCACAGAACAATCAACACTTCATTCATTCCACAGAAGTGTCAAGTGTGTAAGATTACCATTACTCATTGCACATTCGTCAAGTTTTAGGCGATACCATCGTTGTGCTGCTTGACTCTCAAAATGTATTATCAGTTTCACGAATTCGGATCATTGTGCGGGGCTGAAAGGAAAACCAAGTGGACAGAACATTTAACAAATGTTATATGTGGAGTGATGGCCTAGAGGTAACGCGTCCGCCTAGGAAGCGA
>NC_134896.1:5497430-5507430 GCF_041734735.1 Babylonia areolata | reverse complement strand
TCAACACTGGCTAATTCAATAGCAGATCGTAAAGGTCAACACTGGCTAATTCAATAGCAGATCATAAAGGTCAACACTGGCTAATACAATAGCAGATCGTAAAGGTCAACACTGGCTAATACAATAGAAGATCATAAAGGTCAACACTGGCTAATACAATAGCAGATCGTAAAGGTCAACACTGGCTAATTCAATAGCAGATCATAAAGGTCAACACTGGCTAATTCAATAGCAGATCGTAAAGGTATACACTGGCTAATTCAATAGCAGATCGTAAAGGTATACACTGGCAAATACAATAGCAGATTGTAAAGGTCTACACTGGCTAATTCAATAGCAGATAGTAAAGGTATACACTGGCTAATTCAATAGCAGATCGTAAAAGGTCAACACTGGCTAATACAATAGCAGATTGTAAAGGTCAACACTGGCTGATACAATAGCAGATCGTAAAGGTCAACACTGGCTAATACAATAGCAGATCATAAAGGTCAACACTGGCTAATACAATAGCAGATCGTAAAGGTCAACACTGGCTAATTCAATAGCAGATCGTAAAGGTATACACTGGCTAATTCAATAGCAGATCGTAAAGGTCAACACTAAATAGAAGATCATAAAGGTCAACACTGGCTAATACAATAGCAGATCGTAAAGGTATACACTGGCTAATTCAATAGCAGATCATAAAGGTCAACACTGGCTAATTCAATAGCAGATCGTAAAGGTATACACTGGCTAATACAATACCAGATTGTAAAGGTCAACACTGGCTAATACAATAGCAGATTGTAAAGGTCAACACTGGCTAATACAATAGCAGATCGTAAAGGTCAACACTGGCTAATACAATAGCGGATTGTAAAGGTCAACACTGGCTAATACAATAGCAGATTGTAAAGGTCTACACTGGCTAATAAATTAGCAGATCGTAAAGGTCAACACTGGCTAATACAATAGCAGATCGTAAAGGTCAACACTGGCTAATACAATAGCAGATTGTAAAGGTCAACACTGGCTAATACAATAGCAGATTGCGCAGTCATTGCCCACACCATCGTTGACAATCCCAAGGAATGTAACGTAAGGTTTATGGGGAAGGAAATGAAAGGTAAATGAACCATGACTATAGAACGGAAGAGACAGAGAGCCTCAGACTGAGAAGACAACGACCAAAGAACACACCTTTTATCAGACAAAAAACTAAAGTTTATAAAAAAACCTTTTTGGTGGTAGATGAATCCTCTTTGTTTTGTGGGATACGACGTTTCGAACCATAGGCCCGTTGTCAAGTGATGAGAAGAGGACAGGGATACGACGTTTCGAACCATAGGCCCGTTGTCAAGTGATGAGAAGAGGACAGAGGACATCATGACTTCTACTTCTACCTTCTTCAGCACTGTCCTCTTCTCATCACTTGACAACGGGCCTATGGTTCGAAACGTCGTATCCCACTAAACAAAGAGGATTCATCTACCACCAAAAAGGTTTTTATAAACTTTAGTTTTTTGTCTTTGAAGAATCCTGTAGTCAATTTTGTCTTCTTCACCTTTTATCATTTCTTAATATCACTTTTTTTCTGCTCAGTACCTTCATCTTCGTCCGTGTGACTGTTTGGTCAAAAGTGCAATAAACATGAGGGAATTCTGTGAATTAGAAACATCCCCAAAATACAAACAGAATACAATGTGTGACTTTTCAATACGCAATGTCTCGTCAGGAACGCGCGTTACCCACATCATTATACGCATTACCTACAACACAATACGCGTTACCCACATCATTATACGCATTACCTACATCACAATACGCGTTACCCACATCACTATACGCATTACCTACATCATAATACGCGTTACCCACATCACTATACGCATTACCTACATCATAATACGCGTTACCCACATCACTATACGCATTACCTACATCATAATACGCGTTACCCACATCACAGTAAAAACCTACCTATCAGACTGGATTTCTTGGTGTGTACCTATCAGACTGGAATTCTTATACAACATTTTGCCGTAGGACAACACTTTAGTTGCTACGGGATCTTTATCAGTGCGCCAAGTGCGTGCTGCGTAAGGGACCTCGGTTTAACGTCTCATCCGAATGGTCAGGGTTAAGGGCGAGACCGGGATTTTGAACTAAGATCCTCACAGACACTGTATTGGCAGATAACTTTCTTAACTAATCTGCCATCTTCCTCTCAAATACGCACAATAAGACACTCTTTATAGCTCTGAACAGCTCTGTCTCGTTGGGGAGCTCGTTCCCACATCGTACGGGGACAGGGGGTGGACGTGGGCAGGAAGGAGGACAGGGAGTAACATGGACGCCTCCTCAGGGAGTAACATGGACGCCTAATCCTCAGGGAGTAACATGGACGCCTAATCCTCAGGGAGTAACATGGACGCCTAATCCTCAGGGAGTAACATGGACGCCTAATCCTCAGCAACACAACTGACAACCCGGGACATCTGTGGTTGGTGACGTGGACAGCAAGTGCGGGGAGGGGGTGGGGTTTGGGGGCTGAAGAAAGAGAGAAAGAGAGAGAGAGGGGGAGAGAGAAACAGAGACAGAGACAGCAGAGAGAGAGAGGGGGGGGGGGGGGAGAGACATAGAGACAGACAGCAGAGAGAGAGGAGAGAGGAACACAGAGACAGACAGACAGCAGAGAGAGAAGAGAGAGGGAAACAGAGACAGACAAAGAGGACAGATAGAGACAGAGAAAGACAGAGACAGAGACAGTGAAGAAGAGAGCGGCCATCAAGAAAGGAAGGGTCGATAACTGGGTCTGGCTCCGCCATGGGAGGTCACCCTCCACGTTCCTTTTCGCCATGCCATCCGTCATTCCGGACCAATGGGCGATAATCCCCACAGCGGGAATCAGCCTCGACCTGATCTAGATACGTCGGCCGCCGCCTCGGCTTGGCCTGCCCATTACTCCAGGCCAGTGGCCCTTGTTGGGCACTGCTAATGGACTGCCAATGGGACTGAGCGCAGCACCTCAAGGTTGAGCGCGTCAAGATGTGCTCCTCCAACACACAAAAAAGAAGAAGAAGAAAAAAAAGATGAAGAAAAAGAGCAAAAAGAATGAATCAATGAAAGAGGAATATGTTAGGTTAGAGGAAGGAAATGGGGCAATAACAGGAGGAGGAGGAGGAGGAGGAGGAGAAGTAGATGACAGAGAGCATGTCCTGCCATTGCCAAGGTTAGCTTTGTGAATCGAGATCATCATTTTCATCAGCCGGTTTGTTAGTTTAGATAGTAAGGTTATTGTCAACACGTATGTTTCTAACCCAGACACTGACATATTTCTCATCCTGATGTGGGACCAGTTATCCACATCATACATACCCCAAGCTCGGCCCAACGCGCAGTTTGTATCACGGATTGACATAAGCTAACAGCAAAGTGAAAGCTGTAGAATCAATGGTTTCTCCATTGCAGTGAGACGTCATTTACAGCTTAGTCTTTTGTGAAGGACTATAACTCAAACTAGGAGACATGATTGTACTGGCTCTTAGTGCTGTAGCCTTGGGGGCTAGCTGGCCTTTGGGGAACCATTCTAACGCCTACGATCCTATACCCCTCTTGGCCGAGAGAATGGGGATGTGACTCTCCTCTCCACTATGATCAAATTCTAATCCGGATAGTTGAGACAGCAGTTGCCTCCTCTGCTGTTCTAAATGGTCATAGTCGGACACAACTGACTATCATACACACCCCAATACTCTACATGGACCTAAAAACAGCCAAAGACACGATGTTAACTTCTCCACACGCACACAGGTCCTTTGGGGAAATGCAATCTACATCATGCCAAACACGACGACAGCTTTCCTGCATCATACCCAACGCCCCCGCCTCCCGGGAACGACCAAGAGGGCAGGGTTAGGAGTGGGGTGGGGTGAGGGGTGGGGTGAAGGTCGTGGGAGAAGGAGTGGAACAACATGGACATCTACTCTCCCAGCAGGAAAACTGCACAGCCCAAGGCACCCTAACCCGTTGACACATCTCAGTTCAGTTCAGAGGGAGATGGAGAGGGGGGAGGGGGAGGAAGAGTGAGAGACAGGGGAGAGAGGGGGGGGGGGAGAGACAGAGAGGGAGAGAGAAAGGGGGAGAGTGGAGAGAGGGGGAGAGAGTTCTGTTCAGTTACTCAAGGAGCATCACTGCGTTCGGACAAATCCACATACGCTACACCACGTCTACTACTAAGCAGATGCCTGACTAGCATCAGCGTAACCCTACGCGCTGAGTCAGTCAGGCCTTTTGAGGGGGATTAAAAAGAACTGCAGTGAAAAAAAGTCAATAAGCAATAGAAAACAGATAACGAATTGAACTGATGAATTGATGAGTGAAATCAGTTTAAAAAAAATAAACGAAAGAAATGAATAGATAAATAATGATTTAAAATATAGGGTGAAACAATACAAATAATATGACTAAATAAAAATGAAAAAAAAAATCTAATTTATATAGAGTGTGAATACACCCACACACCCACACATCACAACACAAAACACACCACACACACACACAGACACACACACACACACACAACACACCACACACACACACACCATACCATCACATCCACACTCACACACACCCACACCAGACACACCACACCACACCCACCCACACACACACACACACACACACACACACATAACACAGCACACACACACACAACACAGCACACACACACACACACACACACACACACACCATACCACCACACCCATACTCACACACACCACACACACACACACACACGGAAGGCCACCAGGAAGAGATGGGGAACGTCCATCAAATAAAACAAACCACCGACACTGGGCCCCCAACCGTTTACGGCTCACAATCTCCTTTCGCTTTCCACCCCGTCAACCCCGATTCTGGGCCAGTGAGCGAAATCCCCACCAGCCTCCATCAGATCTGGACACTGCGGCCGCCCATGCTTGCTGCCCGCATCAGACCATGCTTGCTGCCCCCATCACCCAAGGCACGACGGCCCTTGTTTGTGGGCGCCAAATGGAGAGCAAGAGCAAGGAGGGAAAGCAGAGGGCGAAGAGAGTGGATCAAGATAATAATAATAATAATAATGGATACTTATATAGCACACTATCCAGAAATCTGCTCTAGGTGCTTTACAAAAACGCTTTGTTAACATAAAACATTACAACTATGTTACTAACATATGCACACATAGGCAGGACAAACTTACATAAACGCACGACGCAAGATTATGTGTGTGCGTCATGTTAAAGAATTGTACCTTTGAGACAGTGCATATATATATATATATACGCTTCAGTGATGTGACAATTCATAATAATTTATATTTTTGACTGTGATTTGATGAAGCCTTACTTTCACGAAAGCGTGTCATCACAAGTGGCTGAGAACGTTAATGCTCTTGAATTTTTGCATTCATTATCAGTGGTTTCTCTTGTTAGATTTAATGACTTCTCTTTCACGAAATCCATTCAGTGATTTTTTATACCTGTATTTAGATATGCGTTTCAAATTCAGCCCTGCATGTACCCGGTTCCCCAAGACACACCATTCACCGCAGCGCCCCCTGCTCTCCTAAACAATAATACTCAAATGTAAAAAAAATCAACACTCCATCAAAATGTCTACAATCATCAGTATGTGTGACGGGACATTAAACAAAATTCCTCCTCGTCCACCTTAGAGGAAGAAAGTCATGAAATGGAGGAATGAATAACCTCCCTGATAACCTCCGTCATTCTGATTCCCTCGCATCTTTTAAATCTCATCTCAAAACTCACCTTTTCCATCAGCAATAAGTTCAATAGTGGCAGGTCCACTTCCTTTGCGTTAGCTGTGCTTGACTATGTGTGTATACATATGTATGTGTACATAACTACATGCATGTATAAATGTGTATGAATGTGTGTGCGTGTGTGACTGCCTATGTGTGCGTATGTGTTAGGGTAGCTGTTAGATACATATGTATGTTAAAATGTATGTATGCAGTGTGTGTGTGTGTGTGTGTGTGTGTGTGTGTGTGTGTGTGTGTGTGTGGTCACATTTTGGTGTGTGTATGTAACATTGATGTAATGTTTTATGTTAACAAAAGCGTTTTTGTAAAGCACCTAGAGCAGATTTCTGGATAGTATGCTATATAAGTATCCATTATTATTATTATTATTATTATTATTATTATTAAGGAACGCTTAGATCTCCATCTTCATCAATGTAAGATCATTACTTTATATTTTCATCTCTGTCATTCCAGGTCAGTTTCAACCGATCTAGTGAAGCTTGGGGGGGGGGGGGGCGGGGGCGGGGGAGACAAGAAGAAGAAAACAACCCATCAACTGGATCTTCGATGGCTGGTGCACTGCTGTTACCAGCTGTGTGTGTCCCCATGTGCATGTGTGTGTGTGGAGGGGAGTGTTCGCGGGTAGGTGTGTTAACTGGTGTGTATGCGAGTGGGTGAGTTTTAAAAAAAAAATCATAAATATTATAATTATTGTTTTACTCTATTATTATTATTATTTTTTTTTAAATCTATTTACCTATTTATCAATTCGTTTATTCATGCATGTATGTTTATATGTATTTATGTGTTATACGCGATGTTTACTGATAATGCCTACAAAAGGAAAAAAAACAAAGCAACTTTTGACCAACGCATCTCCTTATTTGTTTGTGACAAGTTTTCTGCATCATCCCCCACCCCCCCCCCACCCCCTTCTAACCCCTCAAATCACCGTACATCAAGGACAAAATGTTGCCAACATCGTGCTAAAAAAGACGTCATTATTTTTTCTCAAGACGCACTGTCTCCGTGGAGGAACGTGTTTCCACCATCATGAAAAAAAAAACCCCAAAACAAAACAAGAGCCTTCACCTTTCGTTGAAAAGTGTGTGATGGGATGGGAGGGGGGGTAGATTCGGGAAGGAAAAGGGGGGGGGGGTAGTGTGGGGGTTGTAGAGAGGCCATACAAGGAGTCACAGAGCAACATGAACGCCTAATCTCCATCCAAAGCCCAGAACACTGACCCCCCCTCTAGCTGCCACCGTGAGGGATCTGAAGATGAGGGAGACCCAAGGAAAGGAGATGATCTGCCCACATCATCTAGTGAGAAAGAGAAAATGTCGATATCATGGCAAAGAGTCCTTTTTCTCTTCTCCCCTTTCCACGACGTCAAGCCGAGATTCTTTCTGGACCTCTCAGCGGGAGGGGATCGCCACAGCGAAATGAGCCAGATATATATATATATATATAATTATAATGTATGTATACGGTGGTCGCCTCCTTCACCCATCGCTGAAAGCACCAAGGTCGGACCTTGTTTGGGAGACAGCGAGGAGCAGTGGGAGCTCGGGGACAGACGACAAGCCATGACAGAAGACAAAGGAGTGGGAGAGGAGGAACAAGAGCAGGTTGAGGAGGAAGAGAGGGGGAGGAGGAAGAGGAGGAAGTAGAAGAGGAAGAGGGGGGAGGAGAAGGGAGGAGGAAGAAGCGGAGGAGGGGGAAGAGGAAAAGAAAGAGGAGGAGCAGGAAGAGAGGGAGGAGGAAGAAGTGGAGGAGGAAGAAGAGGAAGAAGAAGAGAGGGAGAAGAAAGAGGAGCAGGGAGATAGAGCGGAGGAAGAAGAGGAGGAGAGGAGAAGGAGGAGGAAGAGGAGAAGAAGTGGAGGAGAGGGGAAGGAAGGGGGAGAGGAAGAGGAGGAGGATAACAGGGAAATGAGAAGAGAGAAGATGAGTGGAAGAAGAAGAAAAAGTCATCTGTCGGTTTGTAACAAAACCCGCCCCCTTAATCTGATTCTATTCTCCTCTTCGTAACAAGATCTGCTTCCTTTATTTGAAGCTGTCCCAATGTATGTAACACGATCTACTTCATTTATTCGCTACTCTTCTTATCTTTTAATTATTCCTGCTTCATCCACTCGCTCATGGCAGCTCGGGGCCAGCAATTTATCAACCTCAGATATCTGAGAAACAATAATCAAGAGGCACAAACAGTAATCATAGCCAATCAAGATTTGTGCACGTGAAACCCGCTGAGTGCGCATAAAAAACTTCAACTCATTCCAGTCAGACCGAACTGGATCAACTCACAACGAAAGAACCTGAAGGGGTGGTCTTGTACAGAGGCGACGTGTTTTCCGGTATTCAAAATACAGACTGGCCGAGTTCGATGTCATCCAAGAACTATCGCACATCTTCATAATGGTATGTCATAATCACATCTTCATAATGTGAGAAGGGTGTGTATCTGGGTTTCTCAGTTTCACTCTGCTACATGTATGTAAGTGGGTGGATGAGTTTGTATGTGGTTGGAGGTAAATGTTGCCTTATCCTGTGTTTCAGTGTTAGTGACATGTGGTATTGCTTGCCTTATCAGCATACATTTTATTACTTCAGTTATTGTGTCGCATGCTTTAATGGATGTTCATGTTCTGAATAATTTTTTATGATTGCGCTAAAAATTTGTGATGTTGCAGGTAGTCGATCAAAAAGACTTCTTCTTCTTCTGCGTTCGTGGGCTACAACTCCCACGTTCACTCGTATGCACACGAGTGGGCTTTTACGTGTATGACCGTTTTTACCCCGCCATGTAGGCAGCCATACTCCACTTTCGGGGGTGTGCATGCTGGGTATGTTCTTGTTTCCATAACCCACCGAACGCTGACATGGATTACAGGATTTTTAACGTGCGTATTTGATCTTATGTTTGCATATACACACGAAGAGGGTTCAGGCACTAGCAGGTCTGCACATGTGTTGACCTGGGAGATCGTAAAAATCTCCACCCTTTACCCACCAGGCGCCGTCACCGTGATTCGAACCCGGGACCCTCAGATTGAAAGTCCAACGCTTTAACCACTCGGCTATTGCGCCCGTCGATCAAAAAGACAAATTGTTGTTAATTTACAGTTGTGTCTATCTCATCCCATCTCATCTCATCAAGTCAAAAACAAGGAAATCGAAACAATGACAGCGTTGGTCATTTCATTCAACATCCTCTCCCTACAAAAACGTGGCTGTTTTCCAATGTCGCAATCAGATCAAACAGAAAACACATGTTTAACTTCCTTTAAAGAAAAACTAAAAGAAACAAATAAAAACTGAGAAAAGACTGAGGTGTCAGGACGTCACTCACCATTCCTCAAAATACTAATGACTTCTTCCCTTTCTGGGGTTAAACTACTTGTATTTAGAAAAATCATTAACTTTATTGAAAAGTACTCAACAAGCAGGCAGGAATCCAGCAGTCAATGGATTAGAAAATCCGTCAAGTCCATAGTGCTGTGTACCTTCATGATTTTTCACGACCTCGGGGGGAAAAAATCAGACAGGGGTGACCTTTACACAGACATCGTCTTGTCCATCTCGTTTCAACTGACAGGATGAAATGTTTTTAAAGATTGAACGAACTAGACGACAGCACTTCACCCTTGCTGAACCCCCCTTTCCGGCTTTAAAAGCCTTTCTTCCAGAATCTGGCTCGCCAAGCGTCAGAATACTCCAAACATTGTGGTCACTGCTCATCCCGAAAAAAATAATAATAAATAAAATAAAATAAAATAAAATCTGTGACCTTATCAGGTTCCCAGCCATCGCAGACTGTCGGCTGATTTTTGGAGCGCGTTTGATTCTGGCCTGGCACGTAAGCACTGAAAGACTTCAAGAACTGTTTTCAGTCTTCATTGCCTGCAGCGGTCGCTAGTTGTTCACGTTTGCGGTTAATGGCAAATGGTTGGTTACTTTTTTGTGTTTAAGAACTGCTAATGGCACTGTACGAAGATGTGTTGTTTAACAGTGTTTACTGCTACCTTTATTCAAAATTGTACATTTTGATTTTGTCGAATGAATGCACATAATTATCAAAGTGAATCTGCTTGGCGAAAGATACATATTGTCATCCACTGAGTCAACAGAAAAAAATTGTTGTTTTTTAAGTGGTTTTAGTGTGAACAATATTTATATGATTTAAACTTTGAAATGTTATTT
>NC_134896.1:5489930-5492430 GCF_041734735.1 Babylonia areolata | reverse complement strand
TTCACATATTCGCTTTTAAAACATTGCAATTATTTAATTATTACATCGTAATTATTAACAGAAATATATTTAGAATATGGACGTTAGCATTAGACATATTCCAGTTCTCAGTACTCTCTTTCTTTCGCTCTCTCTCCCGTCTCGTCATCCCCTTTCTCTCTGTCTCTGTCTCCCTCTGTCAGTTCCCACCACCTCTCTCTCTCTCCCTCGCTCTCTCATTTCCTCCCAATCTCTCTCTCTCTCTCTTTCTCTATCCCTCGCTCTCTCTCTCCCTCGCTCTCTCATTTCCTCCCAATCTCTCTCTCTCTCTCCCTCGCTCTCTCATTTCCTCCCAATCTCTCTCTCTCTCTCTTTCTCTCTCCCTCGCTCTCTCATTTCCTCCCAATCTCTCTCTCTCCCTCGCTCTCTCATTTCCTCCCAATCTCTCTCTCTCTATCCCTTGCTCTCTCATTTCCTCCCAATCTCTCTCTCTCTCTTTCTCCCTCGCTCTCTCATTTCCTTCCAATCTCTCTCTCTTCCTCGCTCTCTCAATTCTTCCCAATCTCTCTCTCCCTCGCTCTCTCAATTCTTCCCAATCTCTCTCTCTCTCTCGCTCTCTCAATTCTTCCCAATCTCTCTCTCTCTCTCGCTCCCTCATTTCTTCCCAATCTCTCTCTCTCTCTCCCTCTCTCCCTCATTTCTTCCCAATCTCTCTCTCTCTCTCTCGCTCCCTCATTTCTTCCCAATCTCTCTCTCTCTCTCTCTCTCTCTCTCCCTCATTTCTTCCCAATCTCTCTCTCTCTCCCTCGCTCCCTCATTTCTTCCCAATCTCTCTCTCTCTCTCTCCCTCATTTCTTCCCAATCTCTCTCTCTCTCTCGCTCCCTCATTTCTTCCCAATCTCTCTCTCTCTCTCTCTCTCTCTCTCTCTCGCTCCCTCATTTCTTCCCAATCTCTCTCTCCATCTCTCCCTCGCTCTCTCATTTCCTCCCAGTCTCTCTCTTTCTCCCTCGCTCTCTCATTTCCTTCCAATCTCTCTCTCTCTCGCTCTCTCAATTCTTCCCAATCTCTCTCTCTCTCTCTCTCGCTCCCTCATTTCTTCCCAATCTCTCTCTCTCGCTCCCTCATTTCTTCCCAATCTCTCTCTCTCTCTCTCTCTCTCTCTCTCTCTCCCTCATTTCTTCCCAATCTCTCTCTCTCTCTCTCTCTCTCTCTCCCTCATTTCTTCCCAATCTCTCTCTCTCTCCCTCGCTCTCTCATTTACTCCCAATCTCTCTCTCTCTCTCTCTCTCTCTCTCTCTCTCGCTCTCACATTTCTTCCCAATCTCTCCCTCTCTCCCTCGCTCTCTCATTTCCTCCCAATCTCTCTCTCTCTCCCTCGCTCTCTCATTTCCTCCCAATCTCTCTCTCTCTCTCTCTCCCTCGCTCTCTCTCTCTCTCCCTCATTTCTTCCCAATCTCTCTCTCTCTCTCTCTCTCTCTCTCTCTCTCCCTCATTTCTTCCCAATCTCTCTCTCTCTCCCTCGCTCTCTCATTTACTCCCAATCTCTCTCTCTCTCTCTCACATTTCTTCCCAATCTCTCCCTCTCTCCCTCGCTCTCTCATTTCCTCCCAATCTCTCTCTCTCTCTCCCTCGCTCTCTCATTTCCTCCCAATCTCTCTCTCTCTCCCTCGCTCTCTCATTTCCTCCCAATCTCCTCTCTCTCTCTCTCTCCCTCGCTCTCTCATTTCCTCCCAATCTCCCTCTCTCTCTTTCTCTCTCCCTCGCTCTCTCTCTCCCTCGCTCTCTCATTTCCTCCCAATCTCTCTCTCTCTCTCTCCCTCGCTCTCTCATTTCCTCCCAATCTCTCTCTCTCCCTCGCTCTCTCATTTCCTCCCAATCTCTCTCTCTCTCTCTCCCTCGCTCTCTCATTTCCTCCCAATCTCTGTCTCTCCCTCGCTCTCTCATTTCCTCCCAATCTCTCTCTCTCTCTCTCTCGCTCTCTCATTTCCTCCCAATCTCTCTCTCTCTCTCTCTCTCGCTCTCTCATTTCCTCCCAATCTCTCTCTCTCTCTCTCTCTCTCTCTCTCTCTCTCTCCCTCGCTCTCTCATTTCCTCCCAATCTCTCTCTCTCTCTCCCTCGCTCTCTCATTTCCTCCCAATCTCTCTCTCTCTCTCTCTCTCCCTCGCTCTCTCATTTCCTCCCAATCTCTCTCTCTCCCTCGCTCTCTCATTTACTCCCAATCTCTCTCTCTCTCGCTCTCACATTTCCTCCCAATCTCTCTCTCTCTCCCTCGCTCTCTCCCTCAATTCCTCCCTCCCTCTCCCTCTCTCTGTGTGTCTCTGTCTCTGAGCTCAGCTCACATGTCTGTCTCTGCCTCGCGTTATGGTCGTTGAGGTAACGTGCTTTTTGGGTTTCTCCAGTTGTCGACAGGGTGAGTATGGCATTCATCTTGTTTATCGCCTCCACTGGTTTCTCCACGGCGCTGGGGATTACTGCTCCTGATTAACCGGCATCACTAAAACTCCGTGTGTGTGTGTGTG
>NC_134896.1:5467430-5479930 GCF_041734735.1 Babylonia areolata | reverse complement strand
CCCCTCCCCTCCCCCCGCCCCTCCCACGTCCTGAAGTATTCCCTCTGGAACCAAGGGAAGCAACCAAAGGACCGCTCGTGCACTGTATGCAATCTTCGTCAAGTTTTTTTTTTCCCCAGACAGACGTTGGTGTCAGTCGGTTTGTTGGGTCCCTTCCTTGCTGACTAGTGGTCCTGACGGTGACATAACCAAGATAAAAGAAAGAAAAAAAAGAAAGAAAAAGAATAAAGGCTGTGCTCCACTGTAGTGACACGCTCTCTGCGGGGAAGAGCAGCCCGCCACTTCACACACAGAAATCTGTTGTGATCAAAACGCTAAACACTAGAACAGAATACAATACAATTCAATACTGCGTCAGCGTTAGACATGACGTCATCACAAAGCCAACGAATTCTGATTCTGTGAACCTTCTGTTTCATCCCCGCACCCCCCCCCCCCCCTCCCTCCTTCCCCTCCCTCCATCCGCCCCCCTCTACTACACACACTTGCAGAATTCAGTTATGGTATTAAGATATCAACACAAATGTTCAGAACTTCACAACGCCAGTTGGTTGGCACATGTTGATAAAACATATGAACTATTGGTTGTGTTCAGTTTTAACTCTTTCCATACGAACGGCGAAAGAGACGACGTTAACAGCGTTTCTCCCCAATTACCACCATCAAAATATTACAAGCGGAAGGCTCTTACACTGAAGAGGTGAATGTTGACAAAGAATACCACAATTCTGACGACGGAAGCTAAAGGTTGGGTCATTCAGACACCCACTGGACATCCGAGGGGTCTGTGTAGAGGAGAAGAGAGGACTGGCCGTACTGAGTGAGTTAACCAGTTCTGTGAAAGACGTCAGTTCTCACCGTTGTGAATAACAGACGCAGACAGACAGACAGACAGACAGACAGATGCATCCAACCTTATACACACCTCCCCAAACACAAGACTCCGAAAATAAAACAGTAAAACAGAAAACCAGCAAATTGAGAAACGTTTCCATTATCGTAAAAAGACAATGCCCATTGAGGCAAACACAAAAGTCTCCGATTTTATTTTTAGTTTTTAAATGTCCAAATCTCGCGAGCGGTCCCCAATTTCATAGTGTCCCTGTGCGTGAGTAACGATGATAACGATAATAAAACAAGAATGATAATCATCTCTGCAGGACTTTCTCCTCGGCTTGAAGCGCGTGACATTTTATTTGAAACGAGAACGGACACGAAAATAGAATTGTCTCACACACGCAAACACACGCACACGCCCATGCCTGCATGAAAAGACAGAGAAAAAGACACAGGAAGAGACAGAGAAAGAGATAGAAAAAGACAGAGGAAGAGACAGAGAAAAAGACAGAGGAAGAGACAGAGGAAGAGAGGAAGAAACAGAGGAAGAGACAGAGGTAGATATAGAGAAAAGGACAGAGAAAGAGACAGAGGAAGAGACAGAGGAAGAGAGGAAGAAACAGAGGAAGAGACAGAGAAAAAGACAGAGGAAGAGACAGAGGAAGAGACAGAGAAAAAGACAGAGGAAGAGACAGAGAAAAAGACAGAGGAAGAGACAGAGAAAAAGAGGAAGAAACAGAGGAAGAGACAGAGGAAGAGACAGAGGAAGAGACAGAGAAAAAGAGGAAGAAACAGAGGAAGAGACAGAGGAAGAGACAGAGAAAAAGACAGAGGAAGAGACAGAGGAAAAGACAGAGGAAGAGACTGAGAAAAAGAGGAAGAAACAGAGGAAGAGACAGAGAAAAAGACAGAGAAAAAGACAGAGGAAGAGACAGAGGAAGAGACAGAGAAAAAGACAGAGGAAGAGACAGAGGAAAAGACAGAGGAAGAGACAGAGGAAGAGACAGAGGAAGAGACAAAGGAAGAGACAGAGGAAGAGTAAGAAAAAGACAGAGGAAGAGACAGAGGAAGAGATAGAGAAAAAGAGGAAGAGACAGAGGAAGAGACAGAGGAAGAGACAAAGGAAGAGACAGAGGAAGAGTAAGAAAAAGACAGAGGAAGAGACAGAGAAAAAGACAGAGGAAGAGACAGAGGAAGAGACAGAGGAAGAGACAGAGAAAAAGACAGAGGAAGAGACAGAGAAAAGGACAGAGAAAAAGACAGAAAAAGAGGAAGAGACAGAGAAAAAGACAGAGGACGAGACAGAGGGAGAGACAGAGAAAAAGACAGAGGAAGAGACAGAGAAAAAGACAGAGGAAGAGACAGAGGAAAAGACAGAGAAAAAGACAGAGGAAGAGACAGAGGGAGAGACAGAGAAAAAGACAGAGGAAGAGACAGAAAAAGACAGAGGAAGAGACAGAGGGACAGACAGAGAAAAAGACAGAGGAAGAGATGGAGAGAGAGAGAGGGAAGGAGTGGGATGGAAAGAGAGGAAGACAAGACAAGATAAGACACTACAAGACAAATTCTTTATTTTCGAGGATAATAGATGAGCACTGGCGCGCTTTTTTTTCATCCAGTCCCCGCCCTGAAACAGGATCTGCACTACAGAATACTACATTATATAATTATGTCATTGCATGCACTACACAATGCTACTTAAAGTCTTAGCATGCGAACACAATACTACATAAAGGCATAAGCATGGTAATAATACGACACTCAGAGACACAGACACAGACACACACATAGCCACAAGCATAAGAGAGAGAGTGGAACAGACAGACATAGAGACACAGAGATACAGGAAACAGACAGACAGACAGACAGACTGAGGCAGAGAGACAGACAGAGAATAATGTGTTGAACGAACTGAAGACACATTCATTTTGTTTTTATTTTCATTATTTTGGGGCGATGACGCAAAGAGTTTCAGTTTCAGTAGCTCAAGGAGGCGTCACTGCGTTCGGACAAATGCATATACGCTACACCACATCTGCCAAGCAGATGCCTGACCAGCAGCGTAACCCAACGCGCTTAGTCAGGCCTTGAGGGAAAAAAAAGTGAATAAATAATAGATAAGCGTGCATAAATAAGTAAATAAATAAATAAATAATTACAATATAAAAATAGTAGTAATAATAATAATAATGAATAAATAAATAAATAAATAAGACAACAATGATGATAAATAAGCAAATAAATGTAAAACATGAAGACACACATTCACACATACACCCACACATGCATAACAGATATGCACCAAACACGCAGTTTCACAGATATGAAAGCACAGTCAAATACACATAAACGTACACGAGTCCCAACACACACACACACACACACAACACACATTACCCTACACCTCCTCTACCCCCTCCTCCACACACTCATTTCTAGGCTACGTATCGCAGCTTCCACGGCACACACACACACAAACACACACACAGATGAACACTTACTTGTACAAGCACACACACATACGCCCATATCCCCCACCCCCAACCCCACACAAAGAGAATATGAATAGTGTGACGCTGTGTGGGATATGGTTTGACAACAGATCAGGGTTCAACTGAAGCCAGGGAACTTCCGATTATAAAAAATAAAAATTAAAAAAAAATTAAAAAAAAGGTTTGTCGCGAACGTGTTTCAGTTGAAGATGTGGAAAAAGAGAGACAGAAGACACAAAGGCAGAGACAGAGAGAGAGAGAGACAGACAGACGCAGGGAGAGACAGACACGGAGAGAGAAATACAAAGAGACACAGAGAGAGAGAGACTGGGAGACAGAGACACAGAGAGAGAGAGAGAGAGAGAGCAGTGCAATCGCGCCAGGGGTATTTCAGTACTAGCAGGTTCAAATAAGAAGATTGTGTTTAGAGCTGAAACGTCACAGAATGACTTCCCACTTGAGCAAGTACTCCCTGGAGAAATGTTGAGCAAGTGACAGACTGATCGTCTCCCTGGAGGTAAAAGCAGAGCGACCCCCCCTCATGATTAAATTGCTCCACACGTGATGGATGTTGTGGGTAAGGATGAAAGGTTATGATGAAAAGAAGGGAAAAGTTTAACAAGGCAAGTCAGACAAGAGCAGCAATAAACCCTGACATAAATTACCACCTGTTACCCTCGTTAGGGATGCACACAGCAACACGACAGAGCAACAATAAAACCGTCTCTGCAAAATTTGACATGTTTGTACATTAATTTTGATAAAAGAAGTAAGCTGCCGCAGGTAATGGATAACATAATTATATTAATCCTTTAATAACACTTTATAAAAACAACAACAACAACAACAACCACCACCAAAAAAACTGGTGCTCCTTGAAGCTATTTCAACATGTATACATGCCATGATGTGACATTTGGTATCTTGTTTATTTTATTCTTTATTATTTGTTATTGTTCTTCATCTTTTCATTACTATTATAAGTATTATCATATTGAAAAATAACCCTTGTATCTCAACACATTAATGTTTGGTTGTTTTTGTTTTTTTGTTTTTTGATGATCATTGATGGACCAAATGTTTTGCTATGTGAATGTTGAATCACTATGATGTCGTGAAAAGTCAAAATATAACCTTGTGTACAAGGGAAAAAAGCAACAACAACAAAAAAAAAACAAACAAAAAAACAATAAAACCGTGTACAGTCATCATTCCCAGATCGTATGCAGTAGGACACCCTATGGCAATAGTTGCGACTGACAATGGGTAAACAAGAGGTAATGCCTTCAAGACTCACTTGTGATACGCACTTCATCTGGTAAAGGAATCACGAAAAAAATCATTAAAATGTGTCATACCAATAAGCTTGGGAGGACAAAAAAAAGAAAAAAAAGAAAAAGGCACACACGCGGGATCGAACCCGGCATGCTCAGTTCGGAAGCAAGTCAAGTTACTCACAACGCTACAGCGCATCTGACGTCATATGACCAAATCTAATACCCCAAACTATAGTTTTCTTTTAGCGCGATAAAGATGCTATTGTACTGGAGGTAATAACACTGTTTCAGTCATGCGGGGTTTTTTTTTTTCTGTTTTCTTGTTTTGTTTTGTTTTTATCTCACCTCAGGCACACCGCAACATGTAGTTGTTTTCTCAAGGCCTGCACAGACCAGTCCAGACATGGCTGACTGAAACTTAGTGAAACGGTCAATTCACTTTTTCTTTTGTATTTATTTCACAATACACAAACTTTATTGTCTATACTTTGGTACAGAGATTTTCTTTTTGGCAGCATCACATGTCCAACATAAGAAGAAAACAACAAACAAATAAAATGAATAGAAAATAAAAAGATAAATTAAATTTATGGCACCAAATGGAGACAGCTATATACAAATATACAGATTACTGAAATTTACGTGCCTCTCCATTTCAGTCAGCCAAGCCGCATTGCTCATCTTTACACACACACACACACACACACACACACACACACCCCACGCGCACACACACGCACACATACACTATCTCTCTCTCTCTCTCTCTCTCTCTCTCTCTCTCTGTCTCTCTCCACAAAATATGCAATTACAAAGATCATAGTTCATTTAAAAATCAAATATCACCAGAGTGAGACCAGAATTTAGTTAAATTCAGTGTCCACTGAAGAATATTCACATGCAGTAAACACGATGATGCTGTATTTTGTGTCTCTGTATGTCAGCTGTGCAGAATTTATATTTCTTTCCTTTTAATTGCGAACAAGAAAAACGATGTCACGTCGTCTTTTTTCCAAACGCAGCCAACGTTCCAGCAACTGGGAAGCAGTATTATGCTGTTTGTTTTTGTTTTTTTTTATCCGGATCGAGCCTCAACGATATAAACCGTACATGATCCGGAAATACGGTTTGATTTGGAAGACTTACAACCTGTCATTGGTATGACTGTGAATATTTTTCCCCACAATGATTAATCCAAATTTGGTATCGGCAGACAAAGTATATCCAGAGAAAATGGCAATGTTAAAGTTTGCTACGGGTACACAAGACATACATATATACACAGAGACAACCGAACACCGGGTTATAACAGATTCATTTTGTTCACACAAGTGAGTCAAAAATGAACATAAGCTATTAGTCACGTTGCGTGTGAGTGAAGACTGTGTTGTCAAGTTGTTTTTTTTGACATTACTTGAGAGTTATTTTTTGGCAATACAGTTCTGTTCCCATCCATCACTGCTACATTACTGCAAGACAGATCTACTCCATTCTGTCATTGTACTACATTTCTACATGACAGATCTACTCCATTCTGTCACTGTACTACATTTCTACATGACAGATCTACTCCATTCTGTCACTGTACTACATTGCTACATGACAGATCTACTCCATTCTGTCACTGTACATTTCTACATGACAGATCTACTCCATTCTGTCACTGTACTACATTTCTACATGACAGATCTACTCCATTATGTCACTGTACTACATTTCTACATGACAGATCTACTCCGTTCCGTAACTGTACTACATCTCTGCATGACATCTACTCCATTCCGTCACTGTACTACATTTCTACATGACAGATCTACTCCATTCTGTCACTGTACATTTCTACATGACAGATCTACTCCATTCTGTCACTGTACTACATTTCTACATGACAGATCTACTCCATTCTGTCATTGTACTACATTTCTACATGACAGATCTACTCCATTATGTCATTGTACTACATTTCTACATGACAGATCTACTCCATTCTGTCACTGTACTACATTTCTACATGACAGATCTACTCCTACTCCATTATGTCATTGTACTACATTGCTACATGACAGATCTACTCCATTCCGTAACTGTACTACATTTCTGCATGACAGATCTACTCCATTATGTCATTGTACTACATTTCTACATAACAGATCTACTCCATTCTGTCATTGTACTACATTTCTACATGACAGATCTACTCCGTTCTTTCATTGTACTACATTGCTACATGACAGATCTACTCCGTTCCGTAACTGTACTACATTTCTGCATGACAGATCCACTCCATTCTGTCAATGTACTACATTACTACATGACATAGCTACTCTCATCTGTAACTGTACTACATTTCTGCACTACAGATCTACTCTCATCTGTCACTGTACATTACTACATGACATAGCTACTCTCATCTGTCACTGTACTACATTACTACATGACATAGCTACTCTCATCTGTCACTGTACTACATTACTACATGACATATCTAATCTCATCTGTCAATGTACTACATTTCTGCACTACAGATCTACTCTATTCTGTCACTGCACTACATTTCTGCATGACAGATCTACTATCATCTGTCACTGTACTACATTTTTTCTGCACGACAGACCTACTCCATTCTGTCTATGTACTACATTACTACATATCTACTCTAATCTGTAACTGTACTACATTTCTGCACTACAGATCTACTCTCATCTGTCACTGTATTACATTACTACATGACATAACTACTCTCATCTGTCACTGTACTACATTTCTGCACTACAGATCTACTCAATTCTATCGCTGTACTACATTTCTACACTACAGATCTACTCAATTCTGTCAATGTACTACATTTCTACACTACAGATCTACTCTCATCTGTCACTGTACTACATTTCTGTGCTACAGTGGGTTCTAACGAAACATGCCCACAGCTAGCCACTCCCCGGATGGAGACGTGCATTGTTGCAGAGGTGCTGTCCCTGTACCGGGGAGTGGGTACTGACAGTGGCAGGCACAGGAGAACCCTCGGGAGAAGTATGTCGCGCGACAGTTTTCTTCAAACGGAACCACCCACGTCAGCAGCTTCAGCTTTTGTCACTGCAGTTCATGTTATTCTTTGTGAAAGAAAGGCTTTCCTTGGGTAAAAAGAAAAAAAAAAAGTAACTTGACCTCAGCATTATTCCATTTACCCAGGCTTACATATTCGTTACGTACTGTGTAACCTTGTCATGAACATTTGTCGCCATGTATCGATTGCCTTTCGTCTCTTTTGTTGTTATAATTATGTCCAAGTAGTCGTCAACTGATACAGGAAGGAGCAGACATTGTACACAGAACAGTATTTTCCCCCATCCCTCCCTTATCAATTCAATAACACCACCATAATAAGTATAATTATTAGCGCACAAGCACAAACACACACACACACACACACACACACACACACACATTGGTATGCAAAAAAAAAAAAAACAAAAAAAAACGTCTGTATGCACACACGAAGGGGCGCACATGCATGAGCGCTTGATTTTGCGCATATGGGTATGAACGAACACGTAACACTATTGACCTAGCGGGAATGCCAATGGCTGTGGCAGCAAACAAGAACAACAAACAAACAAAAAAACAAAAAATTCCCCCAACACAAACACACAAACGAAACAAAACAAAAAAAAAAGGGAGATAAAGCGGAACGGAGAGGGGAAGTCATTCTGACCAGTGCTGTTGAAAATACCCGCCCCCACGAGAGGAAATCCCTACATCAGGGGAGTATTTGGCTGTGCGGACGGAAGAACTCCCGCAGTTCTCCAGGTCTGTGACGAATAGGAAAAGTAGTTCCTCCGGGTCTGTGACGAATAGGAAAAGTAGTTCCAAGAGTAGTTCCATGGCAGAACAGCCAGAACGGCCAGGGGGCGGTACAGGGCATGCAAGGTATGGCGGTTAGAGGGGCAGAAGGATTTTTTTAAAAGGGGGGGGGGGGGGGGGGGGGGGGAATGTGTGTATGTGTGGGGAGGGCAGGGGGTGGGGGGTGGGGCAGGCACAGTATAACGGTTACAGGGGCAGAAGAATTTTTTCGGGGGGAGTTGGGGGGGAGGAGGTGCGGGCGGGGGGGATATGTGTGTATGAGTGTGTGTGGGAGGGGGCGGGGGAGGTGGGGGGGGGGGGGGGGGGGGGCAGGCATTGTATGACGGTTACAGGTGCAGAAGGATTTTATTTGTTGGGGGAGGAAATGGGGGGGGAGGAGGGAGAGGGGGAAGGTGTGTGTTGGGGGTTGTTGGGGGTTGGAGAGGCGGAGAGGGGGACTGACAGGCATTGCATGACGGTTACATGAGCAAAAGAGGTTGATAAGGTGGGTTGGTGGTGGTGGAGGGGAGTCACTGTATGACGATTACAAGGGCTTAACAGGTTGTTAGGAAAGAGGGGGGGGGGGGGGGGGGGTTGGTGGGGTGGAGTCCATTGTATGACGATTATACAGGCATAAGGGACTGTTCGCGGGGGGCGGGATGGGAGGTGGAAGAGGAAGTGGGGGTAAGGTGGGGGTGGTGGGCGCGGGGACTGAGGATTCTCTTCACGACGATGTTACCTGCACTCTCCCCCACACCACCTCCTCACCTCACCTCAGGCCCATAACCACAAGTAGTTTGGGGAAGCCTGAGGACCGCAGACGCAACCTCCCTTCTCCATCTGTCTCTGTCGGCAGCCGCCGGCAGCAGCTCACGTGTGTGGAGTCCGGTCCATTGTTTGATGTTCTCATGCCAGTTCTTCCGCTGTCTTCCTCTTCTTCTCCCGCCCTCGATGGTGCCTTGCATGATTGTTTTGGACAAGCTGGTGTGTCGAGTGTTGTGTCCAAACCATATCAGCTTGCGTCTTTTCACAGTTGAAAGGAGAGGTTCCTGGTTCCACACCACCACCCCTGGCTATCTCACCCCACCCCCCACACTCCCCGATCTGGTCCCACGTCAAAGGAGCCATCATGAGTCACCAACTCTAAACAGTACACAAATGATATTCATATTGCAGTCCTGTGTCTATGTGTCTACCATTATGTTAAACGGAATAAAAATGTCGGGGGGAAAAAAGTCACCAGCTCAAACAATGCAACCTTCACCGAAGCGAGACTCAAAGACCTGAACAGAATTCATCTTTAGAATTTTTTTTTTTTTTTTTTACCTAACAAGTCGTTCAGCTCCACTTCAAGACTCAGAGTTGCGCTCAGTCAGCCTGGCTCAGTGGCTGAGCTCTTATTTGTTATCAGCAGATCACTGAGAAAGCGTGTTATGTTCGAGTCAGAACAGGTGGTAGTGGACTTCGAGATCCCAACTCTCTCTCTGGATGTAAAAAAAAGCAGCGATGCTCTCCACTTCCATCGTAAAATAAAAATTCGTTTCGTTTCGTTTCCCTCTGTCTCACTCTCTCATGAGCAAACACACACACACACACACACACACACACACTCACACACACAACCTTCCGTCAACACCAAGAGCAGTCAAACACCTTCCTCCCCCCCACCCCCCACCCCCTACCCACCCTTGAAGTCTTCGATGGACGGAAGGGGTAAATTGGGGACTCCAAATGGTTCTCTGGTTCGCTAATTGTTTCGGTAGAAGAGACTGGTGAGGGGGAGAGAGGGGGTTCGGAGGGAGAGAGAGGAGGTGGTAGTGGGGGAGGGATGGGGGTGGGGTACCCTGTGGGTGGGGTGGGGAGGTAGACAGCGTAGCCAAAGAGGCACACACCTACCTACCTTCCTTCCCTGTGGGCACCACCATTTTCATCCTACTTTCCCCCCGTGGACCATAAATCGATGTTCCCCTATTCTCTGTGTCAACCTGTTCCTCAGCTCTCTGCTTCAGACACGATTGCCCCTAGGCTCTGCTGACTTCTGGTACCCACACAGGATGCGTCCATTGGTGTGTGTGTGTGTGTGTGTGTGTGTGTGTGTGTGTGTGTGTGTGTGTGTGTGTTTTGCGATGCCAATGTCAATGCGTTTGTCCGTCGCCATTTCTATAATCTTATGGGGCTGGTACATTCAGACACATCCCCTCCTCCACGCCCCCACCCCACCCCCCACACGCACATCTACCCTCCACACTATAGCATCCATCCATATATCCCCCCCTCCCCCCCGCCCCACACGTTCACTCACACATGCATTTTCACCCCACCCCCACCCCTACAACACTCACCCATAAACACACACACACACAAACTCGCGCGCGCGCGCACACCCCCCCAACCCCAACCCCCACCCCGTCAACACACGCGAGGTAAAAATCCCAGTCTGGCAAAACATCCCATCTGGACAAAGTAAACATGTCGCGGACTACATCTGGCCAAATCACGTCGGATTAAACCGTCTCCAGCAGTCACCTAAATTGAATATAAACCACGAAAGAGCTTTACCCACATTTTTTTTTTCTTCCTTTTTTTTCTTCCCCAACTTCACACACGGTAGACAGAGTGACAGAGAGGGCGAGAAAGGGGGTAGAGAGAGACAGAGAGAGAGAGAGAGAGAGAGACAGACAGACAGACAGAGACAGACAGAGACATACAGGCACAGAGAGAGGGGGGTGGAGGGCGGGAGAGAGAGAGAGTCATGGGTGGGAGGAATGGACAGAAAGAGAGTGGGAGAGAGGGAGAGAGAGAGTGGGAGAGAGAGAGAGAGGGAGTGTGGGAGAAAGGGAGAGAGAGAGTGGGAGAGAGGGAGAGAGAGAGGGGGAGGGGGAGAGGGAGAGAGAGAGGGGGAGAGAGGGAGAGGAGTGTGGGAGAAAGGGAGAGAGTGGGGAGAGGGAGAGGGAGTGTGGGAGTGTGGGAGAGAGGGAGAGAGGGAGAGAGAGAGTGGGAGAGAGGGAGTGGGAGAGAGGGAGAGAGAGAGGGGGGAGACAGGGAAGAGAGAGTGGGAGAGAGGGGAGAGAGAGGGGGGGGAGAGGGAGAGAGAGGGAGAGGGAGTGTGGGAGAGAGGGGGAGAGAGAGAGAAAGAGAGAGTGTGAGAGAGGGAGAGAGAGACAGAGAGAAAGGGGGAGAGAGAGAGAGGGAGAGAGAGGGGGATAGAGGGAGAGAGAGAGGGGGGGAGGAGAGAGAGAGGCGGAGAGAGACAGAGAGAGATACAGAGAGAGATATATAGATACAGAGAGAAAGAGAGAGAGAGAGACTGGGTGAGACAGAGACAGACAGAGAGAAAGAGAGTCATTCGGAGAGCCAGAAAGACACCGAGAGAGACACAGTGGGGAGAGAGGCGGAGTTCGTCAGAGACGCCATAAACAGTCTGGAAGGCCAGAAAGAAATTGAACTGCAGAAAGAGAGAGAGGGCAGAGGGGTTGGGGGGCAGAGAGAAAAAGAGAGACAGAAACAGACAGAAACAGACAGACAGAGACAGAGGTAAAGAAACAGACCTCAGTCTATGAAAACCCATTGGCCATCAACGGCAAAAAAAGAACGTTCCACTCCCCAACCCGCCTTTCGAAGCCACGTGAGATTGTTCCGCGTCCAGCTTGTTCGGAAAATTCTCTGCCTGGGTGTGCCGTTCCGAGGTAAGGGCTGAACGTCCCCATAGCCTTTATCGGCCATCATGGCAGTGTATTCATACCCACTGTGTGTTGGGGTTGGGGAGTGGGGGGGGCAGGCGTAGAAGCTTCAATACACACTATAAGTTTTAGTTTCAAGGAGATATCAACAGCAAGCAAACAGGCAGGCAAACGTGTGTGTGTGTGTGTGTGTGTGTGTGCGTGTGTGTGTGTGTGTTACATTCTTATTCTTGTTGCTTAAAATCCAGCCAACCGGACAGGGCCATATCAGGACTGTCAAACCATACAAATGCTCAACCGCGTCAACACAAAACTGTCACATTAACCCCCCCAAAAAAACAAAAACAACAAACAAAAACAACAACAACAACAAC
>NC_134896.1:5462430-5464930 GCF_041734735.1 Babylonia areolata | reverse complement strand
TACTGTTATATTTATATTTTTTCTATTCTCTAAGCTTGGCACTTTGATCTGATATTCTGACACAACAACAAGAGCAGTCAATATTATCATTTTTTTGTTCAAACAGGAACTTCTTTTGCTAAGCATGGAAGTTTTATTTATTTTGCAAACGTTTTGGTGCAGACAGTAAAGAAGGGAAATTACTCTGTAATTAATGCTAGGGGACTTAATTTGTTTTAAACTGATCTTTCTCATCTTAAACATTATATTTTTTTTTCTTTTCTTTTTTCTTCTCCCAAGCTTATCCATCATATTTAATACAGAGCACTTTTCAACCATTTTTAAAATCTCTTCTTTTTTTCCCCTCCTAATGATTCCTTTAAAGGATAAAGCGTGAAGCACAAGTGAGTCTTGAAGGATTTGCTTCTTGTTATTTTAGAAATTCATTTATTTTTGACTCACTTGTGTAAACAAAGTGAGTCTATGTTTTAACCCGGTGTTCGGTTGTCTCTGTGTGTGTGTGTGTGTGTGTGTGTGTGTGGTAAACTTTAACATTGCCATTTTCTCTGCAAATACTTTGTCAGTTGACACCAAATTTAGGCATAAAAATAGGAAAAATTCAGTTCTTTCCAGTCATCTTGTTTTTTTGTTGTTTTTTTTTTTTACTGCGAAATTATCACAAATATCGAGGACGGGGGCGTGGTGGAGAGAAGTGTGTGGTAGTAGTGGTGGGCTGGTGGTGGTGGTGGTGGTGGTGCTGATGGTGGGATGATCCTGAACAACTGACACAAAAAATGACGCGTGACTTTCCCCCAATCATATGACGCCCTCAACAGTCACATGACCGTCGTGTGTCACCGTGGTTTTGCATACGACCTCAAGACTCCCCCCCCCCCCCCCCCCATACAAGGCGACGTAAAACACAAACCGACCACCGCAGCAGCTGCTAGCAGAAGTGAGGATTCAGGTGACGCCCCTGTCCTCCCCTCTCGTGGTTAGCAGGTCCATTTCACAGTGTGGGCAAGGCAAGCATTGACCAGACTGGGAATCAATAGACCATTTGTCGCTACAAGACCGCCACCAGACGTTACCCGGTCCTCTCCTGTCTCTCCTTCCTTCCTTCCTTCCTTCCTTTCTTTCTGCTTTGTCTTCCGTTTCTTTCTGTGTCTCTCTGTCTTTCAGTCTGTCTTTTCGTTTCTTTCTGTGTCCCTGGCTTTCAGTCTGTCTGTCTTTTCGTCCGTTTCTTTCTGTGTCTCTCTGTCTTTCAGTCTGTCTTTTCATCCGTTTCTTTCTGTGTCTCTGTCTCTCAGTCTGTCTGCCTCTGTCTGTCTTTTCGTTTCTTTCTTTCTGTGTCTCTGTCTCTCAGTCTGTCTGCCTCTGTCTGTCTTTTCATCCGTTTCTTTCTGTCTCTCTGTCTCTCAGTCTGTCTGCCTCTGTCTGTCTTTTCGTTCGTTTCTTTCTGTGTCTCTGTCTCTCAGTCTGTCTGTCTCTGTCTGTCTTTTCGTTCGTTTCTTTCTGTGTCTCTGTCTTTCAGTCTGTCTGTCTCTGTCTGTCTTTCCGTCCGTTTCTTTCTGTGTCTCTGTCTTTCAGTCTGTCTGCCTCTGTCTGTCTTTTCGTTTCTTTCTTTCTGTGTCTCTGTCTTTCAGTCTGTCTGTCTCTGTCTGTCTTTTCATCCGTTTCTTTCTGTGTCTCTGTCTTTCAGTCTGTCTGCCTCTGTCTGTCTTTTCGTTCGTTTCTTTCTGTGTCTCTGTCTCTCAGTCTGTCTGCCTCTGTCTGTCTTTTCGTTCGTTTCTGTCTGTGTCTCTGTCTTTCAGTCTGTCTGTCTCTGTCTGTCTTTTCGTCCGTTTCTTTCTGTGTCTCTGTCTTTCAGTCTGTCTGTCTCTGTCTGTCTTTCAGTCTGTCTGTCTCTGTCTGTCTTTTCGTCCGTTTCATTCTGTGTCTCTGTCTTTCAGTCTGTCTGTCTTTCAGTCTGTCTTTCTCTGTCTGTCTTTTCGTCCGTTTCTTTCTGTGTCTCTGTCTTTCAGTCTGTCTGTCTTTCAGTCTGTCTTTCTCTGTCTGTCTTTTCGTCCGTTTCATTCTGTGTCTCTGTCTTTCAGTCTGTCTGTCTTTCAGTCTGTCTTTCTCTGTCTGTCTTTTCGTCCGTTTCTTTCTGTGTCTCTGTCTTTCAGTCTGTCTGTCTCTGTCTGTCTTTCAGTCTGTCTTTCTCTGTCTGTCTGCCTCTGTCTGTCTTTCAGTCTGTCTTTCTCTGTCTGTCTGCCTCTGTCTGTCTTTCAGTCTGTCTTTCAGTCTGTCTGCCTCTGTCTGTCTTTTCGTCCGTTTCTTTCTGTGCC
This sequence comes from Babylonia areolata, assembly GCF_041734735.1. Lineage (NCBI taxonomy): Eukaryota > Metazoa > Mollusca > Gastropoda > Neogastropoda > Buccinidae > Babylonia > Babylonia areolata. The sequence continues at coordinate 5,462,621 of NC_134896.1, read as the reverse complement.
TCTGTCTTTCAGTCTGTCTGCCTCTGTCTGTCTTTCAGTCTGTCTGTCTTTCAGTCTGTCTGTCTCTGTCTGTCTTTCCGTCCGTTTCTTTCTGTGTCTCTGTCTTTCAGTCTGTCTGCCTCTGTCTGTCTTTCCGTCCGTTTCTTTCTGTGTCTCTGTCTTTCAGTCTGTCTGCCTCTGTCTGTCTATTC